>NW_006800626.1:92485-109446 GCF_000485575.1 Poecilia formosa | reverse complement strand
TGTCCCCTGGAGGGCTCCGTAGCCTTACAGCTTTCAGTTTTGTCAACTAATTTTGCGTTTAGACTCTCAAGGGGAATAATTACAAATATTTCTGTCATGTTCGAGGGTAGGCTTCTGACTCACATGCAGAATCAAATCCGGGAAGCAACAGTAAGTTAAGAATTTATTTACAAAGTACAATCACAGATGTCTTGCAGGTGATCCTTTGGATCGGGTCTGGGGTTCGTCTGGAAGCAGAGAGATAGGTCAATGACTGTGCAAAGGGTGGATAGGATGTCTTCTAGGCAGTGTTGTAGTGCTAAAGAACGGTCTTGGTCTCGAGACCATTTATTGATGGTCTCGGTCTAGTCTCGGACTCGGGGACTGAGGACTCGGCATTTTATTCCAAGACCAGTCAAGACCGCAACTGTGAAAATATCACTAAACATACAGCACACTATCCAGTTTATTTAACATCTTTGTTTTCAGTGGATGCAAAACGCACCGATTAAAATCCAACCAATAATGTGACTTGCCAATTACGTGTTTCTGTTTCTCCCCCTCCACTCCCCACCTTTCACTCGCACGCGGCTCCAAGACATGCGCAGTGGTTTCCTCTCAGCGGCAGAAAATGTTTGTCTAATCGTCAGTAATATAATAGCGCTGCATAAATAGTAAGAAATTCGATGGCCACAGCTAACTCAACATCGCTTCGCTTTCACAGACGGTGGAGACTACGTCTAACTTTATTCATCACTTAGAAAAGTAGCTCAAAGAAGGTAAGTTCCATTAGCGTGATGTTAGCAAAACTAGCTGTATAGAGACACATAAGCATTTGTGATGAAAAAAAGTCACTCACTGCACTGAATTATTGTGTGGAGATGTTGACTGACTTGTCACATATATGGGACAACGCTGTGTCCAAAAGTCTGCAATATAGTGATGCGACATTCAGGAACAGTACGATTCATCTGCTCGTCTCTTTATTTATTAGATAGGACTGGAGTCCTGAGAGTCATTCTATGAGATTACCATATGCTGTCAGAATAGCATACATGCAGTGAGTACCATGCCTGCGCATTAAGAAGTCCGACAATCAGAGGAGTTGTCAGTTCACCATACACAACAAGTTATGACGAACATAAGTCATTAAATTGTTTTCAATGATAACTATATAGATATACATGCGTTGTGGTGGTTTCAAAGTGTATTTAAAGCAGGGTCTGGCTGCAGCTGCAGTCAACGACAGCACATGCCCGTGTAACACTCATTAACCTACTTAACCGCTAAGTCAGGATGCCATACAACTGTTAATAAAGTGTATGATGATCTACGTCATGATTCTCTGTTGCTAATTAAATAAAATTATATGGTAATGACGTGTGTGACAGATATTGCCGTGAGTTTGTGCTAAGGTATGACGATCTGACAGCATATGCTGACCTGACAGAACACTCTTCTTTGTACTTGTAATCCTCTGCGTACACTGCAGTATCTATCATTATTTTATTTAATTATGTACAGTGATATTTTTTAATTAACAAATAAATAAAACACAAGAACGAAGGAGCACACAGAGCATGCACATTGCTCTTTGATTGTTTTCGTTGAAAGTGGCAGCTGTAATGTCTGCCATGGTGTCAGACTACCTGGCTTCATGTAGCGGGAGAGGGGGTGAGAACAGTCACGATGAGCGTCTTGTGCTTGGTTACTTCTTGCTTGTTGCTCCTTGGTCAGTGTTCATAGTTGAGCATCAGGGCATTGCCTCAATTGCTATGTTTAATGGTGCAGACAGTGGTGGTTTCTGAGCAACATGGACAAACATCCAGGGCGTTATCTTTTTAGGGATGGCACGAGACCATGCGGATCGTAGCACAGAGATGGAAGCAAAGCAGAACAAAGAGTATGTCCTGCTTTTAATATTGGTTAAATTTATTAAGTATTTAATATCGAGGTGTTTTTATGTGAATATGGATCTTTCAGATCAATTTGAGAACTAACTTTGATCATATTTCACATTTTATCGTATCATGTAGCGTGGGGCGCTGGTCTTGGTCTTGACTTTGTCTCGTACCCTAAAAGTCTTGGTCTTGACTTGGTCTCGGGTTAGGTGGTCTTGACCACAACACTGCTTCTATGACAGCAGGAGAAATTGGCTTGCATCTCCTGGAAGGCTTCTCAACGGGAAGTTGGATCCGGGCAACCAATCAGGAGGTCCGAGGCAAGTTTCTCCGACAGGAATGAACTGAGGGCTGGAGCGGTTAGGCAGTTGAGGTTCGGAGCTGCAGGTGGGATTACGGGTTTGGGGGCCTGGCTTATACCGTGAGAGAGTAATCATCCAGCGGAGAGGTGAGGTCTGGCAGCTCCTTAAATCCTCTCTAGCTGGTGATCCCAACGAGCTGCAGGTGTGCAGCTCTGCTCCAGACCGCTCCCAGCAGGGAGCCAATGGGGAGAGACATTTTAATAAACCCAGATCCTGACAATTTCTGTACAAATCCAGTTTCTCAGAATACATGGGAAATCAAGCAAAAATATTTTTATTAAAAAAGAATGTTGTGACTTATAAATGCTTATATTCCCTATGCATGCAGAAAGAGACTCACTGCAATTAATGACTTACAAAATATTTATTCTGTGCTCTTAATACAAAGCAAGCATAAACATGTATGCATTTGATAATTTCTTCATTTTTGTACTCTGGATCAAAGTGGGGGAGTGGCAACATATTTTTGCTGCCAGGTTTCAACTCCTCTGCAACCTTATTTTCTGTTTCTATGTGTTCCTCCCAAGAGAAAATTGAGTATGTCACGGTTGTTTTGTGAACCTTGCAAAGGGTTGGTTTTGTAGGAAAAACTTGGTGCACTAGACATGCATTTTTGTAGCATTGTTGGAAGAAGATCTCTATAAAAAGTTCAGACAATATGGCAGTAAGATAAAAAAAAAGTCAAACCCTACTTGTGAAATTTCTTAAAGGGGCAGCATTATGTATTTTCCAAGCACATAGTGCCATTTAATAGCATAATCAAGCAACTATGTTACCTTCAGTTGTTATAAAAATGCAGTATATATCAAAAATAGCGTTAAAATGTTTGACTTTGCAATTTGATGCCTTGAAACTGGGTCTCTGTCACTTTAAGAAGCTCTTGCTCTGTATGACACGCTGCTTTCAGCATGCATTAAAGAATCAAAGCATCATTTCAGGTATTTTTTATAAGGGTTTAGACCAAAGAACAGACTATTCATGTGTTAGAATGACTCAAAGTCCAAACCTAAATCAAAATGAGGATCTATGGCATGTGTTAAAAATTGCACTGCGCCACACTTCATAAATTTCCATCTCGCATGGAAAATGAGTTGTCTTGCAATAGGAAAGTTGTGAGTTCAATTCCAGCTTCCCAGATCACATGTTGATGTGCCCTCTCAGGCCTTGGTTGCCTATATATTAGTGTGCTGCATATTAAAACATGGCTGGATGAATGAGACTCTCGGGTGTAGAAGCACTTTGAGTGATTGTGTTAGAATACAAATACTATTACAATGAATGGATGAATGTTTTTATTGTGCAAGTACAACAGAATTGAAAATGCAGAAATCAAGGTGTATAGAGACATAAGACAGATGAAGAAAAACAGCAACAATTTCCTAAAGCATCTAACACAGGAATCCAGTCAATATGCGGTATATATTGTTAAAGAGCTCACTGAGATTTTAGTGTGTGTATGACTCTGGAGTATAAACTGTTTAAATGACCACTTTTTGTCTATGAAAATACATTTAGACAAAGATGTAAAGCTCTGTATTGTTTGTATTAAAAGCTTACAACTAATAAACTAGGTTCAAAGTGTCCTTTCGGGATGTTGGGACCATCTGCCAGAGTTGTTGCAAGTATTGTTTTATTGGCAGCGTCTCAGCTAACTTTCTCAGTCCTCATAAAATTTTCTTCTAATCCTAAGAGACCTTGTTGTGTTCTCCACTGAGGTCAAGAAGAGGGGTCACTATCAGCAGAAAGAGTGCTTTAGGTCAGGGGTGTCCAAAGTGGGTCCTGGAGCCCCGACATCCTGCATGTTTTAGTTCTCTCCCTGGTTCAGCACACCAGCATCAAATGATGGCTCGTTAGAAGGCTTAAGGAGAACATTGACTTGCTGAGGAGGTTGTTACTACCACTAGGGAGAGAACTGAAACATGCAGGATGTCGGGGCTCCAGGACCGACTTTGGACACCCCTGCTCTACTTTCCCGCTAGATCAGTGTTTCTCAATTCTGGTCCTCAGGCCCCCCTGTCCTGCATGTTTTAGGTGTTTCCCTTCTGCTACCCACCTGAATTGTATCTCTGTGTGATTAACAGGCTTCTGCAGTACTTGATGGTCATGCAATCATCTGAATCAGCTGTTCTGGAGTAGAGGCACATCTGAAACATGCAGAGTAGGGGGGAGGTGAGGACTGGAAGTGAGAAGCACTGCGCTAGACATTCATAAATCACAAGAGGTGATAGAGATATCCCACATAGCTGTGAACTGGTCAGTTGAAGGTGTGGTGCAATCCTGAAGTCAGAACTACACACAAAAGTCTCCCCATAGCATACTTTTCACAATAATAATGGTGGTCAAAGTCATTAGGTCATTAGTTGTGTTTTCATTTACTATGTAAACACAACTAATGACCAAATTTTTGAGATTTTGAAAATTAATTTGCCTAATGGAAACATGCCATTTTCTCACGTTTTCATTAAAAGGTTTCAGTGAAGTGGTTTTTGGCTGTATTAACATTTCTATGGGTGCACTAAGCCCACACCTTAGTCACATAGGGAATTTGCTGTAGGCTTCAAAAGGGCTGTTCACAGCCAATCCCCACCATACCTGACAAAGCTTGGACAGTTTTGCAAGGAAGAATGGAGTAAATATTTTGTCATTTATT
Source organism: Poecilia formosa (assembly GCF_000485575.1). Taxonomy (NCBI): domain Eukaryota; kingdom Metazoa; phylum Chordata; class Actinopteri; order Cyprinodontiformes; family Poeciliidae; genus Poecilia; species Poecilia formosa. Next base: position 104,554 of record NW_006800626.1, on the reverse strand, counting down.
TCATGTTTTTTTTTGTTTGTTTGTTTGTTTTTTACAGATCATTACAAATCAGTTTTTGTTGCTGTTTTGTAAAAAAAAAAAAAAGCCAATTTCTGCTGTTTCTACGACATGCAAGTCCTTTCTAAGAGCAGTGTATATAATTGCACACATCTTTGCCTGTTTCTTATTCAAATAACTACTTTCAGGGGTTTTTTTTGCAAAACGGAAATGGAAATACATTTTTGCATCACACAAGTCACATGATGTTGCTACTGACAAACTACGGATGACAAGAAATAGCTGGAGGATGCTGATGCATGTTTATTTAATAACCTACTTCATAAGTTTATTCATGTGTGACTTTAATTGTATTTCTTAATCAATGGAAACACTGCAATTGCAAAAGTGTGTTTTTTCGATATTAGCGAAATATTGACCAAGTTTTGTACACCTTTGAGAGGTAGTAACCTAATTATTGGGCAAATTATAATTATTATGTATCTTACCTTTTGCTCTCCTCTCAGAAATTATTTCTGAACTATATTTAAAAAATCCTATAGATGGCTGGTTGGCACAAACCATACATAATACACAATACCTCCTCCAAGAGGAGCTGGATGGTGTTACAAGGAAGAAAATCTGAGCACTTCACTGTTACATTCACAACCCAAACATGGATAAACAGACAATCGATTGGAACAAAACAACCCATACTTTTTTCAAAGAACAAATTTAGTTTGCTTTAACTGAATTAATCTTAGTATTAATAGCATTGTGATGTAATAATTTCAGTAGAGCAATTTGGTAGGCTAAAAAAGTCAAAGGAAAGATATCAAAAGGTCGATGCCTAATGGTTTCAAGAATATATATGAATCAGACTTTTATATTCATCCACATCTTGTTTTAATAAGTCTAAAATAGTCTTCATCAAGCAGTTATAGTGTGTAGCATACATGCTGGGATAGATTTGATGTCCCAATCGGTTGAATGTTTAAATCCTGCAAAATAACCTCCAGCCAGTGGAAGCAGAGCAGATTCAATTATCAGGCGCCATACACAAAAAGAGGTTTTTCTCTATGTGAAATTCTGCATGTATACTCTTTTAGGTCCACATAAACAGGACACATTTCACTATTGAAAGATGCCCTTTCAATAGTGACCTGAAGGGTGTTTGCTATGTGTTGCCTCGATGCTCCCTCTAGCGTAGAGCAGTGTTTTTCAACCTTTTTTTGAGCCAAGGTACATTTTAATTGAAAAAATGTCGAGGCACACCACCAACCAAAAATGTAAACAAAGATACTATATATTATATACGTATATAGTCATTCTTATCAAAGTGTCTTGAATAGGAATCAAATAAACACAGAAATGTATGTTTATCACATTTTACATTTCTTATTTCAAATTGCACGTAAAATGTCCACTTCAAAAATACACCTGAACAGCCACAACACTGTGGCGTTAAATTTAAAGAAGTTGTAGAAAACTTCAGTGTTTTACAAACTAATCCACAAGCATTATTTAAGCTGGAATACAGAAAATAATTCTTATTCTGAAAGAAGCAATAATATTTGGGAAAGATTTCATTGTTACAATATGAAGATTTGCATGTACAAAATGTCAATATCTGTATATTTTACCCACCTAGTGTGAAACCTGTGCATGTTTGGATGAAAACAGCTGATTTCCTGGCAGAAATTGAAGACAAAGCTCTTCCTCAACAGCTCTCAGTCTGTCTCTGTTTTTAGTTTTTATAGTATCCAGGCTTGAGAAGCTCACTTCACACAGACATGTTGTGGGAAATGGACCCATGTTCTTTCCAACTACTGCTGAGCTTCACTCTTTTCCATCACTGTCGTCACAGTCCTGCTAGATGCAATGCTCTCACTGCTACCTGTAACATTCATGCATCACCAATTCTCTTGTTTTAATGTAAATGCTCTGTACCTACTGCCATCTAGTGGTAAGAAAATTACATGATGACGCCGCTAGTCACTACTACAGCAGAGACACTCGAAGATGGAAGTATTTGCAGTTAATTAATTTTCAAAAATCTTTTAAGAGCAATTACCGTATTTTCCGGACTATAGAGCGCACCATACTATAAATCGCACCTTCAAATGTTTTTTGGGGGCGGGGGGGGTCTGGAAACGTGTATATATAAGCTGCTCCGGGCTTCAGGCCGCTGGTATCTCTGCTGCTCTCGGTTTTCCATAAGGACCCAGCAGAGCACTGCATCCTAATAAATCTGCAGGATATATTGAGGACGCAGCCCTCCATCTCCAAAGCCAAACCATGGTTTCATTCACGCTGAGTTTCCTTGTAGCGGCTTTATTTCCCTCCTGTAGTGGCAGATCGACAGCCCTCAACTTAAAAGCTGCATCATATGAGTTTGAAAACATTTCTCCGTCGTGGCTGCTGCTAGCATGTGGTTGTTCTAAATGAAAATTAACACGTTCTTCTTTGATTTACAATTTTGACTTCCAATGATTCACTTCCTGCTAAAGAGCCCCCTGGTGGTTGAAGAAAAATCCACAGAAAAGCTGCACCGGGCTATAAGCCGCATGGTTCAAAGCTTAGGAAAGAAGTAGCGGCTTATAGTTCGAAAAATACGGTACCGTAAGTGAAATTGGATAATTTCCACACCACACCTGACGATCACTCACGGCACACTAATGTGCCGCGGCACAGTGGTTGAAAAACACTGGCGTAGAGGTTGCTAGTAATACTGTTGAAACAGTAGTAACTTGCTTCAACAGATTCATTGTATTGCGTCAAAACCAAATTATGTAGAATGTCATGAGCCGGCATCCCCCTAAAGTCAGTTCCTCTCACTAAGGCAATGTCAGGCTATTATGAAGATGGGGTCCATAATTTACCACCTAGCATCAGTTGGATTGGACTATACCATGTATCTTGGATGCCTTTAGTTTTGTAACTGAAGGGTGTTTGCCGTGTTAAAATATCCTGGTTGTCTTCAAAGCTTTTTCAGCTTTTCATTTTATTCCATTAGGTAGAGGATACATGTTTTACTGTATAACATGGCTAGGCTTATCAGGCACTTTAGATTCATATTTTAGTCTTCCATTTGTCATAAACTGCATTATCAGTTGTAATTCTAGGTCTTTCTTTTTGTGTTTCCTAATCTGATCCAGGTGTGTGCTTGACATCAGCTATGTTGATTCTGTGGCTTCTCCAAACCGAGAGTCTAGTGAAAGCAAAGTTTTCAGCAGACACACTTTAGAGGCACGTCTCTAAAGTGTGTCTGCTACATTGGTGTGTTGTGCAAGTGGCACCTCGTCATTCAGGGGACAAAGAGGGTTACCAAAACACAATATAACAAGGCCTGGAATGACAGGGATCCTGTTCAGCCCTGGCATTGACATCACTATTGAGTGATCAGGTTTAAGTGTTCTGCACTGAATCTATCATTCAGACTTGGTATCTAAATGTGTCCTGAGTCACCATATGGACCTGGATCTTACTGTTAGAGAAGACAGCTAGAAGTCTTTCTTATGGAGGACTTCTTCTGATATATTTGTGTACATATAATCATCATAAAACAGCCGGGTGTTTCTTGACAATCTCTGAGGCATACAGAGAGGGTGAGGGAGATGAAGGAGAGAGTGAGAGGAAGATTACATGACGCTGTTTATTCATTAATTAGCCAAATAATAATTAACTTTGAGGGAAATTTTGAAAAAGCGAGCATCACAGAAAAAAATACTTTAACAAGAATCTGGATGAGAAGAAATAAGAAATTTATTAAACACCTGGCAAGGTGAGAACAAAAACAGAGTCAAAGGAGTCTCTCAAATCTGCTCTGACTAACAGTGGACTCTGGCTTCCTTTTATATGGTTCTGGTCAGAGAAGAGAGGCTTGATTGGACTGTAGGTGTGAATCCTTGATTGTTATGTACCAGGAATTCTGTGGAGCCCAACACAGATGGTCTGGCCCAGAGGTTCCCAAACTGTGGGGCCATTGTGTGTGTCATTGCAGGGGGGGCGCAGGAAGTCATCTGGATGAAAACAACAACAAAAAACATGAACGCTGTATGCGCTGGGTTTTTACCTTAGAATGGCCAACTCTGTTATTCCTCTGTCAATTTGATACAGTAGGGGCTTCCACACCTCCCATATTTGTGTCCTCTGTCACTTTCATCAGCAGTTAAAACTGTTTAATCCGTTGTTAACATGTTGTAACCAGTTTTTCCGAGCCGCCTTTAAACGCAACATGAGCGCTACTCGCGCTGGGTTTCCACCTGTGAAGGAGACCTGCTGCTGGGCGGAGCTACGTAGGTTTGTGTTAGAATCACGGCAGCAAACCAGCAAAACGCAAAGAACTTTTCACAGTTTTTCCCTCCAAACTAACCGACTGAGTTGAGTGAAGCTGTTGGATGCAGGTAAAGTTAGCTAAAAGATGACTAGCTAATATCCATACAAGTAGCCTACCGATGTTGTTGTTGTCTATGTCCAGCTACGTACATTAATTTTGCCCCCAAAAGTTGATTTCCGCCGCCACGCCCCTCCTCCTCCACCCCACCCCCTCCACACACACACACACACACACACACACACACACACATCGTTCAACCAGACAGCTATGGGCCATAGGTGGGGCCCAGGAGAAAAAGTTTGGGAATCTCTGTCTCTTGTTAGGGACAGGGGGTTGTTCTTTAATGTTAAAGACGGCAGCTTTAATGCTGATAAGTTCTGGGTTGGGAGTAACTCCTAGATAGTGTCAAGCATCAAGAACCTCTTGTGACACTGTGAGAGCAGCTTGACCTATCCCACAATAAGACTATGAAATTAACCAAAAGTGGAAAAGGGGATAGAAGCACATTATAAAATTTTCCATTACAGGGAGTAAATGCTATTGTTGTTAAAACAAGAAACCCAGTTAACCTGTTTAATCCCAAATTTTTTCCTGCAAAATAAGTGCATGCATTTCAAGCGTTGGACCTCCCTAACACAGGATATTTACATGAATTATTAAATTTTATATTGGTTATGTTAGTGAAAATGCAGGTTTTATACTTGGCAACAATTGTTGCCGGTGGGAAACGGCATAGTCTAAATTACACAAATCTGGCCCGTTTACACAGAGAAAAAAAAAGAAAAATCATGACATGCATAACCTATTACAAAGAATGGTTACAAGAGTGTTCAGAAATATTTTAGATACATAAGGATTCAATGCCACATCCTGCAGATGTCATTGTGCCGAGTGACCTTTAATCTCATTTAGTTATTTAATCAATGAGGCAAATTCAAGTGAAAATGTTAGTATGAGCAGATATGCATCTGGGAAGACATTCTCCCTGTTCCACCAGACCAATCACTACGCCTTGACCCCCACCTCCACGCCTTTTGGGGGCATGGGGGTGGGGAGGGGTTTTACTGTAGGAATGACAGGGTTGTATAAGACATCATTTTGAGGTTCCTTCGGGTCTAGAAGATCTAAAATATCTGATAGTTTTAATCTGTATGGGAACAGCAAGGATTTTAGAATAAACAGGTAACCCATTGACACATAGCACAGTGCTGTCTTTGTATTATGCTAGTGGCAACAATTGTTGCCATGCTCACATTCACTCTTGTGATTAAAAGATGAATGAAGGGATACAATTTTCTTTATATTGTTGGGTTTCAGATGACGTAGCACCGACGTCACCCTATGCAGATGGAGGGCAGGAAGTAAATGCAGCCCATTTATTTCTGTTGATCCAACATCAAAATGTCTAAAGTCTCTGTCCTGTACGGTTGTGTGAGGATCTGTGTTTTCTGTGTATTTATTTTGAGGTTTTTCTGTGCTTAGTTCTGTTTCCTTGTGAGTCTCTGTGCCGTCCTGTCCTGATTGATCCCAGCTGTTTCTCGTTCCTGTGATTACCCTCCCTGTGTATTTAGTTCCACCTACTGTCTGTGTTCCTTGTCGGGTCTTCATCATACTGTCTGCTCCCAGTGCTGCCCGTTACTTTGAGTTTGCTTCCTGAAATCATTAAATCATCTTCTTAATATGTCAAACTGGGCTCATCTGCGTTTCTCCTCACCGCCTCACCTGCAAATCATGATTTGACAGGTTGGAGTAGTAATAGAGAGAAAGAAACATTATTTTCGTGTTTCGAAGGTAGTTTGTCACAAGGGAGTTAATTTTGAAAAACGTACCGAATAAAGAGGAGAAAAGTGGATCAACAATCTACAGCTTAACCCTTGTGTGTGCGAGGACTGAGGCAAACGTAGACGACTATGGCAAACTATACAAGTTTTACGTGTGTGGGGTCGGTTGGACCCCATTTCTAGGTTTAAAACAGGAGGTGCAGACACTTAATGCTAGAGTTTTCAGCGACCACCTTCTAACAGGTAACGATCGCATCGTTTAAATTGTATTTTCAGATGTTTTATTGGAAAGTTACTTAGACAATCATTCATATGTAGGGTCAGATATTATTTTTATGCCCTCGCGTGGTTGTCCTCAAAGTGTTGTTAGCATCTAACTCGGTGCCGAGTCACGGACAGAAAATGTTTATTCAGTGGGACTTTCATGCTACAAATAAAAAAGCTAACGCAAATCTGTCAAAAGCATTTACCAAACAAATTCTTGATCTTTTATGGAGCAGCCTCAGACGAAAGGTTTCCTCAGTGTGGGACCATTTTGATCTTATATTGGAAAATAAATTTGTTTTCATTTTTGTTGTTTCATCCGGTTCCAGTTTCTACTTGATCTATCTGAATCCAAATTCAGCTGAATTGAGTTTACTTTCATATTATGTTCTGCAGGTTAAGTGTCGCATATATTTGACTAAACTGTCTTATTTAAATAAATCCGCCTCTTCAATGCTGAGGCATTATGAGGACAGGCATGAGAATGAAGTCCAGATAAACTCAGATATACAGCCATTCTACAAATTACTCAGTTGCTTTTTATAAATTATTTCATATACAGTGACCCCTCGCTGTAACGGGTTCATCTTTCACGGTATCGCTGCTTCTGCGTCCTGATTGACCGTATGATTGGTAAAAACAGTCTCCGCGCTTCTTCTCTATCTGAGTGGCAATAATATTACGGTATTTAATACAGATTGGCCATTCAACAGAAAAACACAACTTTAGTTAAACACTATATCCCTCACAATATGCTCATAGCACAATCACTTAAGTTCCCACAAACAGCCAGACAAGATCACATCAGATCAAGGCCCAGGGTCGAAAGGGATCTGGCATCTCCAGCATGAAGGTCTTTATGGGGTGGCTGACGAGCTCCAATACATTTCACCTGCAGCAGCCAGGTAGAGCTGAAACACAAAGACACAGAGAGCTCTCTCAAGAAGAGAGCCCCTAGAGGTCAGTGACTGTAACAGTGGGTAAATCCTCAATATTATAACAGAAGTCTTTTTTTGCCGAGATAATACGGATCGTATCCTAAATATACGCATATTTTTTCAGGATGCCTCATCTGTTTCAGCCTATTGAGGGCATTAGCTTCTCATAGTGATCAATTTTGCTTTGTTTTAAACCGGAGAAATCCCCTTCTGGCACTTAATCTGAATTTCACGCATCATCCGGGTCACGTGTCTGAAACCCAGCATTATCAGTAGAAGACACTTGAAAGAACATATGCACAAAATATTTTATTTATGAGTTTATTTAAATATCCTCTTGTACAGGTTTGTGACTGACATTTACCTCCAGTGTTACAGGCTGGAGGTAAAGAGGTCTGTTCACGTTACACTTCATACTAGAGACATGAAATTCATATTGCTTAGAGTAGACACACTATTACTTTATTTTAAAACTTAAATTAGCTGCCAAAAGTGAAAATTATTTCAGAGCTTCCAGAAGTTAGAATAAATGTCTGGCAACAATTGTTGCCAGTGGGATTAAACGGACAATTTTTATAGGAGAGCTATAACTGTAAAAATAAAATACACAGTTGCTGATTATTTCTTCATAGTCAAAATCTGTCATCCCCACTTGTTGTATCCCTGGCTTTATTCTCTTGACAGCAGAATGTCCACTCATTAGTTGTGGTGGATCTAAGAATTGTCATGACCAGAGCTGGAGATCAACTTTGGCTTCTCCACATGTCCGCAACAGCACCACAGCCTCTAAGTCAGTGTTTCTCAATTCTGGTCCTCAGGCCCCCCTGCCCTGCATGTTTTGGGTGTTTCCCTTCTGCTACACACCTGGATTGAATCTGTGGGTGATTAACAGGCTTCTGCAGTACTTGATGGTCATGCAATCATCTGAATCAGCTGTTCTGGAATAGAGGCACATCTAAAACATGCAGAGCAGTTTTAGAGGACTGGAATTACCCTAACCCTAAGTGCTTTGGCAGGTCTTTATGGGGTGGCTGACGAGCTCCAATACATTTCACCTGTATTGGAGAAATGGCACCTAAGGCAGCAAACAACTTGCTGCCTTAGGTTTGCCAAGTTGGGTCGGACACCCCAAGTTGGCAAGCCTTCTCTAGCACTGAGTTGATCACTTGCAAATAGCAGATATTCCCAGAAATTGCAATGTTCCCAAGAGGTGGCAACCCAGTATATAGCTCAAGCACACAGTTTTCCAGGTACACCAGCTGAGACTATCCTGTGTTTACGATGTCCAATTCTGTGGAAAAGTCTGCCTCATAAATAGATTTTTAATCATTCCTGAGACCAAACCAATTTCTCCTTCCCTGTTAGCCAATGTGGGCATAAAATACAAACAAATTCACATGTATTAATGTGAACAGTACAAATCACTGAGGATGTGGAACTGATGTCCTCTGCTTTTATATACATTGCCTATAAAGGGATCCATTCCTTTGATTTTGGTGTTCTGCTGTGTAATGACTGGGAACGTTACTTTTGCCTTGACATGACCGTTTTGCTAGCCTGGCCCTATGTAAATCTGCTCAATTTCTCTCATTGGGCTCAATTACTGAGGATAAATTTCATCTTGTCCAATCACTGAGTTATGAACAATGAAGTTAAATTTCAGCTGTTTTTGAATTGCAGTCTGCCTTGGTTGTAGTTTCTGCCTTTGAGTAGTGGAGGCCACATGAAATTCAGACCAATCACACAATATAGTTTTGCTTTCAGAGGGGGAGTAAAGGTCATTGGGGGGCTGTGAAAAGAAGAGCCAGACGACAAGAGGCTAGAAACAAAATTATGTGATTTTCATCATATATTAATGAGAATCGATTTCGGCACTTGGACCTGACTATGCAGCACCCGACCTCTGCTGCAGTTGTGTATTGCAAGAAACCCTGCTTATGCAACTTGGCAATCTTGGTTCATTCAAAGACAGACAGCTTTTCAGCCCTTTCCAGGAGGGAGCCATAATATGAGATTAAAAGTCAAGATTTAGACATTTTATAGGTTAGTGAGTTTAATCTTTTAACCAGCTGATAAGTAGCCCGTTTGAGTTTGAACACACTGTGCAGACATTTGCATACTCTATTTGCTCTGTTCTTGTTTTTTTCTTTTTAACATTTTGAAGCCTTGCAAAAGGGTTATGGCAATATTTTCTAATTAGTTTCTCCCTGTTCTTAAGATTTTCTTCAGGACTGCATGATGAAGCCAAGACTAATAGTTTATAATAAAGGTCAGTTTTGGAACAGGATAGAATTGTGTTGTACTTGTTAGCCTGTTTTGAATTTAGCTGGGGTTTTATGTATAGATTAGAAAACTCAACTATAGTTAATAGTGAATAAATGAATGAAAACAACAGATGTGGTAAATCTCTCTGTTACTGTTTCTGCATGCTTTCACTTAACCGTGTGTTGCACAGAAACTCCTGCAGTGTAATTAATACCTCGTCCCAGCTGCAGCTCCCACCTGGATTTTATGTTTACATATCAACATGACATGGATGGTTGCTGTTCTGCTGCTGTGACAATTCCAGATAAAAAAAATATTTTGTGATATTGTCTGCTTTTTTTCCAGGATGTGGTGGGTTACAGCAATCAGTCATCGTTTACACAAGGTACGTGCTTCACCTGCATGAGACTCCATTACACATTAACCAAAACAAAGAAAACTGTATGTAAAAAAAAAAGTAAGTGTTCAATCTCGGACTGATCTTTGATATCTAGGTGGTTTTTGTTTAGATGTTGCCAGTGCTTCCCCTGCTGAGCAGTCTCCTGGGGCAGCAGACCGAGGGCTACAGGGTGCCGGGTGGAAACCTGCTCCCCCCACCACCACCTCTGGGCTGCAGCCTGCTGTGATGCCGTGGTCTACATCTGACTACAACCAGCAGGACTCCGCAGCTCAGACTCTGGCCTACCCAGCTGCCTCTGCCCTCACTGCTGATGTATACATGCAGACTCTGTGTCCCAGCTACACCATGCTGACCTATACACACACACCGCTGCTAACTAACTTTGGCGTGAGTAAGAAATCTCAGTGCAAACTTCAAACCAGCTTCAGAATATTAGCTAAGGTGCTGAACTCTTGAGTATGTATTAAAAAATGAAGGCGATGAAAACACAACTGGATTGGTGGGTTGACAGACTTGGTGCTAGTTTGCATAAAACACATAAAACTAGAAGATCCAACCTTCTTTTTAACATTAAACTCACATTTACGTGGGAAATCTGAGATCTCAAACACTCTCAGGTAGTCTGGAAAGAATGAAAGTTTGGTTGTTTTTAGAATCCAGCAGCATAGTTCACATGGTTCAGTGATCGTCAGCTTGATGCAACTGTACTACAATGCATAAAATTACTTCTGAAAACAAAACGTCAGTTAATGCTTTGCTAATATGGGACTGATTTTATGTACATCCACAAGGCGCTCTATTTTGCAGGTGGACTTGTCATGTGACAACCAAAGCAATGGCAGTGCATTATTAATGCTGAGGTGCAACCAAGACATGGCATGCTTTATGCAGTCAGTCAAAATGTTAGGCATACATACTTACCTCTATATTTAACATTGCTATGCAAAAACAGAAACAAAAGCAAATCTGAAGGCCACAGACTGATAATATTGAGAAAACCTTTTGAATGCATAATTATAGTATGAATGGTAGAAATATGGGAAGCCAAAGGTGTCAAAGCTTTTGCAATCAACAAAACCTGGTGTAAGCAGGAGCTACTGTATACGGGGAAGTTTAAGTACAGAATTCTTTATTTTCTGTGAAAATTATTGGGGTCTCGAAGTTGAGCAGCTTGAAGCTGGGAGCTCCTGTTTTTTTTTTTGTCTGTTTGTTTTTTCAGGCAGCAGGCCCATCGACTCTGGAGCGTTTCCAGTCACATGTAAATAAATGTCCCATACCTGATTCGTTTTGGTCTTTGGTTTGAATAGGGTTGTGTGCTTGGCCACTTGAACCAAGATGGGACTGCTTATATTTCTTTGGAATGAGTTTCAAAGGTTTGTGGATGCTTTAAAGCTGAAACAGCAACCCTGGGCTCAGTGTTGGTTCCTTCACCCCTCTATCAGCTCTCTTTGTCTAGAACCTGGACTTTGTCATCTAAGCTGTGCCCTGAGTGAAAGTCTGGTTGCGTTCTGTCCAAGCAGTGAATATCGATTGCTCTGAAAGGTGCAAAGCAATTTCAACGCTTGGGCTCAATTACTATAGTGTTCTTGATTACTTATTTTTCAAATGCAGCTCCTGTCTTACAATGACATGAATATATGTTGGCACCAGGGGTTGCATTAACGCAGTGTTTCGCAATAAAGAAAATAAAAATAAAAGGATGTGAAAACCTCACCCGAATGTAAATACTACATTTCCTCAGTTTTTGTCTCATAAAGATGTAATTGTTCTGTGCGCTGAAGCGCATGAGATGCATCTGCAGGGCAATTTCATTCTCACTGAAAAATAAAGAGGCGATTTAGTGTGTTGACAATCACACATATATAAGTAGCACAGCGTAATTGTCCCCCACAGCACCCTTTTTTCCCCTTCTTTATTTTTCTTATTTTTATTTAATCTTCACTTGTGTGTACATATTTTGGCCTGTTCAGTTATGTTAAAAAAAAAACCTCACAGGACGTGAATTGCACGCCTTTTTCCATCTGTACGCCCAATGCTTCTTTTGTACGTGTTTCTTCTTCTATGTCTGTATCATGGAGAAGCTGGGTACCAAGAGGCATATTGTGG
>NW_006800626.1:85006-91127 GCF_000485575.1 Poecilia formosa | reverse complement strand
AATTAAACTAGACTAAATGTAAGAACTGTAGGATGCATCTGAAAGTGACTTAACATTCGCTGGAAAGGGGTAGTTGGGGGGAACAGCCCCCCTGATTTGAACTGGATTGGTGTTCTGTTGGACTTCTGTGCTCATCACATATTGTCCATAACAAACACCATGTTCAAGCATGAGGGTGTCCATATGTGCTCTTGGTAACAGGACACACTGGAGGGACTATGGCTGGCCTGGCAGCACGTTGAGATTATGCCCCGGAGGAATTGGCCCAAGTGGCTGTGGAGAGGGAAGTCTGGGTCTCCCCACTTAGGCTGCTACCCCTGCAACTCAACTCCGAATAAGTGGAAGAAGTTGGATGGATGGATAATAAACTAGAATCACTAAGAAAGGACTGAACTGAAGCAAAGCAGAAGCAAGCTCAGGCTTGTTCATTAAAATCTTTCAATAAATTTTGTAAATAAGTAATTATTTTTATGGTTTATCAAGTTGTTAACCAGGTGGAGAAAAGCACTGTTTTTGGCAAAATATTAACATCACCTGGTTTACAGTCTTTTTATACTGTACTTTTAACTTGTGTGTGTGTGTGTGTGTGTGTGCGTGTGTGTGTGTGTGCGTGTGTGTGTGTGTGTGCGTGTGCATGTGTGTGTGTGTGTGTAATCATGTATCTGATACAGTAACAGGATAGTTTCCTGGGAATCCTCTGCTACGAAAAATAAGAAGATAATCTTCTTCCAAAAGACTGTTTGCTAATATGTTGATTTATGGACTGGGATATTTCACACAGGTGGACTGCAGAAAACAGTAACTAATTTGTTCAAAAGAAAAGAGTGATGCTGAAGGTGAAAAAGAAGATAAAATTGATTATTAATGTTTAACCATGCTGGTCGAAGTGGAAAGGGTACAAGCTAAAAGTGAAAGTTGGTGCTGATTTTCAAATCTGATCACAAGCTGGTTGCTCCAAATCACAGATCAACAGGTCAACCCACAACCACTCTTCCATTTGGGAAACTTTTCTTACCAAATGGTAATCTCTCTGTGTTTGTCATCCATCCATCCATTTTCTAACACCCTTGTCCCTAGTGGGGTCAGGAGGGAGGCGGGGTACACCCTGGACAGGTCGCCAGTCTCGTTTGTCATCTATTACTTCAAAAATTTTAAGTGTTTGCTCTTAGTCTGTATCAGCAGCGGATTGTAGATTCCTAACTTTGTTTCAGTGCATTTGAAATACAACTTGGACTGTGTTTGTTCTTTCAGACCATCCCAGTGGCTCCAGGTCAAAGCCCCCTCGCTCAGATGGAGCGCCCAGACTCCGGGCTGGCCTATCCCTTGTGGGCACAGCCTCTTACCACCATATCTGCCATGCCCAACCCAGGAGTTCAGTTTGCCTCAGGTTCTGCAGCTCTGCCTGGACCCCCTTTGGTTCATATGCCTTTACCCATGTCTTTGACCGCCATGATTCCTCAACCAGAGACCCAGGCGGTGGACCCTCACCCTCAGATTCTGGACATCCAACAGCACTCAGAGCATGAGCTGGACCAAGAACCACAAGATCACTCCTTGGAAGAAAATCCTGAAGAAGAGCCAGTGTCCCCTAATCTGCTGGATAAACTTCTGGAAGATCAGAAGGGGCACGATGACGAGGAAGACAAGAATTCATACTCCAGCTCCATGTTCTTACCTAATGTCTGAAGTCACAACAGTTCATTCCATTGAAACAGATTTTATTTTATTTTATTTTGTAACTCGGTGGTCATGACATTGCAGAAATTTTTGGCATTAACTTTTGCTCAATTCTTGCCTTAGTTCACAGACAATCCACCTTAAATCAGACAGAGCTGGAAATGTTTAGCGAAAATCTCAGCACTAGATGCACAAAACTGATTAATTTCACAAAGATTAATTTGCAGTAAAATGTGATTCTACTTGGTATTGGCACTGGAATGAACAGAAATGCATGACAAATATTTCTGTCTCATACTTCACAATTTTACAGAAATCTGTCCCCGCCCAAAAATCCCAAATTCATTTTTATTTGTGTGAAAATGTGGAGAAAAACATCAACAATTAAGGCACAGCATTTCTTTATGGAAACTTGGATGTAACTTCACACAAACGGAAAGGAGATCTTTCCTGCCTTGTATCTGTGTCCAGCCTAGAGCACTCTTCACGTTCCCTGAAAAATAAAGAAAAGCCTCACTAAAGTCAACAATTGTCTTCAGTTGAAAGATAAGAAACTGTTCTCTGTTTGTAACTCTTGGTTTTAGTGGCGCAACATGTCATCCTCTCTTCACAGGTTAATTATTCCAGTTACTGACTGCAGCTGTGGAGGGTGGAGGTTGTGAAAAGGCGATGGTCTTAGGTTTTGTCCTAAATATGTAGTATGCAGATATTTGTTTTGGAACGTGTTATGTTTTAATCAAAGGCACAAATAAGGTATATTTAAGGTTTGTCTACAACCACAACTATAAGAACTGATAACATATTCAGTTGTTAATATTTAGACATAGACATACTTTGTCTATGTCTAGTGTAGAAAAATATGCTAAACACCATTAAACGTGTGTTTACTTCTATGTTAAGGTCACATAATTATCTGGGAAAGTGAGATTTCAAGTGTTCCTTCAGAGAAGGTATTGTAGGAAACTCTTTGTGGCACACATGGCAATTTTACATGTAAAAATGTACAAATTGAAACAAATTTTGTTTCAAGGCTCCAATAACAAAAGTATGAATGTAAATACATATAATAAAAGATGAAATTAATGGGAGCGTAGCATCCTGAGGGATGAAGCTGTTGTGGAATCTGGTTGTTCTGCTTTTAAAGCTGCTGAACCTTTTCCTAGAGGGCAGCAGAGAGAACAAGCATTTACATGAATTTACATATTTTTGTTTGCTTATAACAATAATGTATAAGTATAATACCAATGTCATGTTGACATCTCTTGATTCAATTAAAATGTTGTCAACCTTATCAAGCAAGCAATCTGGCTGTGGCTTTTCATTCCATAAGCAGCTGAAATTATAAGTATGGCAGGTTTAGATTTATAATAACAGATTCAAAACTCAGTTTCTGTTAGGAAATGAGAAACAAGCTACTGAAAACAATAAAACAATGTAAATGGAGTAGGAATTTTAACAATAAAAGAAGGGGTTTTTTATATTTTAGTTGAAAAGTTGAAAATTGTCGATACTTTTTTAAGTTATCAATGAATACATTTTTCCTTGCATTACAAAATGCATTGTCAGTATTGCTGGTACCTTTTGCTTGTGTCCTGTGGTATTTTTGTCTATTTATTCTTGATAACCTCCATGTTTGAGGTTAAACAGCCTCTTTTAACTTCCTCAAAAGATTTTCTACTAGATCCAAGTCAGGGCTTCAGCTGGACGACTCCGAAATGTTCTTACCTTCAGGCAGAAGGGGAAAAAAAGCTATATTTGTGATGTGAGCATGTATTTGCAGATTCACTTATTTGCAGATTTTTATGTAGACTGTAACTGCAAATTAATTGTGGAAACTTGTTCCTTTTTACAGATCTAAAGAAATTAAATGCAATTTGGGAAACTGCAGTACCTGCCAGCAATGCTACTTGACAAGCGCTGGTATTTGCAAAGCAGCCAATTCATTTTTCTTGCTGCTGATTGCCTGTACCCCCTTGATTCTCTTGCTCTTTTTTTAATCAGTCTTCTGTTAGGAATCTTGGTGTCATTTTTGACAGTTGCTTGAAATTGAACAAGCAGGTGAGCTCTGTAGTGAAACCAAGCGTTTTTCATCTGTGCTTTCTAGCAAAGGTTAAAATCTAGCTTCTTTATCAAAGACTTGCTTAAGTTTCTCGATGTCTTCATTACTACATGCTTAGACTACTACAACGCATTATGGACCAATCTTTTGTACAGCGTCTCCAAATGATTCATAAAGCTGCAGCTGGACTCTTAACTGGAACCTGGAAACAAGAGCACATAACCCCAGTATTGGCTTCTCTGCACTGACTGCCAGTTTCTTCTCTGATTGGTTTTGAAACTCCTTTATTGTTTTATAAAGCTATAAATGGCTGTTGCGTCCCCAAGGTAGTCCAGGGGTGTAACAATACATTTCCAAACAATTTAAAGACAAAAAACCCCAGGTGTGTATAATTAATGGTTTATTAAAAAGACCTGACACTGGACCTCCCTTGTATAGCACTTTGGTGCAGTTAATGGCTGTTTTTAAGGTGCTTTATAAATAAATTGACATTGACAGTGTATGTATTATGTTGCCTGAGAATGACTAGATATAACATTCTAAATTATCTACTCACAAGAACATTATGAACATGTTATTATGAATGTACCTCAAACCAAAGTTAAGATAGTTTTGTGTTTGTTGAAATGTGAGGCTCAGAGGAAAGCATAAACTGGAGGATAAGTGGGAGACAAATATCTATGTGGTGGTTGGTCGTGTGGGTGAACTTCTTGTGTATATTGTAAGACCAGAAGCAGATCCCTTTGGAGGGACCCGAACTCTGCACTGCGACCTTCTTCTCCCTTGTGGATTTCTCCCCCAGATTGAAGAAGTTGACCAGCCACTTTCTACGCCTGCACGTAGACCTCATACCCACAGTCTCCAGGAACCAATAGAGGACCTTGAGGAGAGCCTGGATGAGGATGTTGAGGAGTGGAGTGTAACTCGGTTCTCAGTTTTGTCACCTGTGAAGGTCAGTGTTGAGGGAACAATCCCTACCCAGTCCATGATCAGGGTTCCAGAAACTGAGACAGAGAGGCAGATCCCCTCACCGGTTGTTGACAAGTCGTCTCTACTGTCGGATACCGTGGATCCACTTCGGGCCCTGGAGAAGGTTCCTTCAGAAGATGAGATGGACCCGGGAAGTTCACGTAAGCCCGAACAAGTTCCTGAGCTGAGTCCATCTGCAGAAGTGTTGGAGTCCCATGGCCCAGTAGAGACATTACCAAAGCCAACCATGTTATCACCACATTCCCCTGAATCATCTATAGCTATTCCTGAAACCAATAATGGGTTAGAAGCTGAACAGCCAATTCGTCGAACTAGTCGACAACCAAAACCAATTAAGCGCTTTCAGTATGCTTCTTTGGGTAATCCATTAATTTCGGTAGTGCAAACTCTTTTGCATAGTTTAGCTACTGCTTACGGGGAAACCTTTGCTGAACCTGTCTCTGCTCCTGTATGTTCTAATGTTCAGATAATTTAACATGCATCGGCGTTGCATGGATTTAAGGGGGGAGGGTGTAACCCAAGTGAAATGTTGAGTTCCATTTTCTGGATCGCTACTATTTATCCCATTTGCCTTCCAAAATTGCACGATAGTTTGATATATAACAGTAATTCTCGCAAGATTTACTAAGCAGCCAATCATTGTTGAGCGTCTGAGTCACATGTACCACCGTCAGCTCATTTGCTGGGTATATTAGCTGGAGCGAAAAGCATGGAGGATTAGAACAAGTTTGGGAGAGCAGAGCTGCTGGTTGGTTTAGCGCAACATTGTGTTTTTCTTTAATCTTGTATGATGCTGATAAAATTGTACTAACTTTAGGAGTCTCCGGTCGTGAGCTGAGGGATAATAGAAACACAAAACCGTTTGTATGCCTTATGAACTGCGGAATTGGTGAGTCATTTTATGAAGACTTGGCGTTAGTTGATATCAATCCGGATGCTCTATTGCGACTCTGAACAAACAAATTGGAGAACAATGAGGTACCTTAAATATTTATTAAAGTATTTGCCTAACTTGATGTTTTTACATTGTTTGTTGATTTTGTATGGAGCATATTTATTGACTTTTTATGAATAGGATTTATCTAGAAATTTTGTATTTGGAAATGCATTGATTGGCAAAACGATTATCAGAATTATTCATAATGCAATGAGTGCCAATCATTACTTTTTGTGTGCACACTGGAATGTTTTGATTATATATATATATATTTGACACTGGTCCTGCTTTATTATACAGGCCAGGTTCGATGGCGAGCTGAAGAATCAGGTCCAAGAGCCTAAAAGGTAGTGATGGGTAAATGAGGCATCATGAGGCGTTTTGACTCATAGCAACACTGTATTGATACTGTGTCGATACTGTGTCACTCAATACTGACACCTGCTGAACAGTAGAAA
>NW_006800626.1:81713-84627 GCF_000485575.1 Poecilia formosa | reverse complement strand
GTGTTCATCAATCGGGCCTTAATCTGATCCGCAGTCGTGTCATTAAAGTGTCTCCTCCAATCTGCCCCAAGAGATTCACAGCTGGATCTACGGCAGAGCGATGGATCTCATCAAACGAGCCTCCGATCGGGTTTTGCTGCCTCTGGCCACAGTTTTTTTCAGCTGGCATTCAAAGTTTCAGTTTCCATCTCCTGAATGGCCAATCTGTATTAAATACCGTAATATTATTGCCACTCAGATAGAGAAGAAGCGCGGAGACTGTTTTTACCAATCATACGGTCAATCAGGACGCAGAAGCAGCGATACCGTGAAAGATGAACCCGTTACAGCGAGGGGTCACTGTATATGAAATAATTTATAAAAAGCAACTGAGTAATTTGTAGAATGGCTGTATATCTGAGTTTATCTGGACTTCATTCTCATGCCTGTCCTCATAATGCCTCAGCATTGAAGAGGCGGATTTATTTAAATAAGACAGTTTAGTCAAATATATGCAACACTTAACCTGCAGAACAAAATATGAAAGTAAACTAAATTCAGCTGAATTTGGATTCAGATAGATCAAGTAGAAACTGGAACCGGATGAAACAACAAAAATGAAAACAAATTTATTTTCCAATATAAGATCAAAATGGTCCCACACTGAGGAAACCTTTTGTTTGAAACTGCTAGATGACAATGTAAAAGATCAAGAATTTGTTTGGCAAATCCTTTTGACAGATTTGCTTCCTTATAAACACAGTTTGGCGTTTTAATGTCATTTGGAAACAGTTCCTGTATTAGTCACGTGACTTGCTGAAACCAATACGCGCACCGACACGGGTGTTGGTCTATGGGCTTGATGCATGCGCCGGTGCGTCGGTGTTGCTGGACCCATCACTACTAAAAGGATTTCACCTGTGGTGTTAAGATTTGGTTTCCCCACCAGGCTGGGAGACTTCCTGCAGCCCATGAACAAAACTGTTCCCACTCTGATCTGACTTTTGTCAGCATATGAATTGCAGCAACTAATAAACTCACCTGACAAACACACTGAACCACCCTAGTTCGGGGGTTTATGAACTGAATGGTGTGGCTTGTTGCCGGAACTACAGAACTGATTTACGTTTGTTTGATTTGTTAATCGTTTTTCCTTGTGTATTATTGTCTTCTATTTAATATGGCCATTTGAATGTTTTTTTCCCTTTCTTATTGTAATGTAGATAATTAATCACTGAATACAAGGCACTCACATCTGCAACTTCTAGTCTGTCTACTCCTTTGAGTCGTATCTTGACTTCTGAGAACTAGCCCATTGATGACCTTGTTGGTCATGATCTATTTTCAGTTATTTAGAAATATAATATACTGTTAACACAGATATGCTACATTATAGTTTTACAGAATCATAAAATTCTGACTTTGATCTCAGATTTTAATTTCTCAGGCCTTTCAACACAATGGCTACATCATGCAAACATTCTCAGTTTTTACCAATGCCTTGACAGACACTCAAGTCTCTCTCTCTACTACTTTGACAGCATTCTCCTTCTACCTCGGCGGCTCTGTGGCATTCTCTAATCCTGGCATTTCTTCTCTTCTTGCAATCTTGTGATTTTTACTTGCCTTCAGACTCTTACAGTCCAATTCTCCTCTTCCATTTTAACCATGCAGCTTATTCATCCCCTTAGCAGGTATTCTCAGTCTTCCTCTTTTGCGTTTCTAGTTTTCTTTGTTTCTTAGGTTTCAGCTTGGTCCCAGTCATCTATAAAAATAAAATGCATACATGCCTTGTGAGCTTGGAGAATGTGGAACAAGAAGCTCTGAATCTTCCATCTTGTTTGGTGTGGGGCAAGCATGGCTGCCTCAATAAGGTCCAGCTGTCCGTCTGCTCTCGCTCCTTGGCCGAACTTCAACCCTCCTTCACCTTCAGCTCGTGACTTCTTCGATATCCATTCAGTCTTTGGCATCCTCTCCATCACCAGTGTCCGGCCCCAGACGTCTCTAATCTTCATACATTCTGGCAGCGTTTTCCTCCTGGGCTCTGAGCGCGCCAAAGACTTTCATTTGTCAATTAAACTTTCTAAGACCCTCTCTCTCTGTGAGTCTTTCTAGGTTGAATTAGTTTTGTTCATATTTTGGTTAATTTTTAGGTGCAGAATTCAAAAAGATCAAAGTATTGTGATTTAGCATACATTGAATGGATAATACTCCTCAGAAGAAACCATTTTCAAAAAGTGTTTTCTATTATCCTTGAACAATAAATAACTATAATTTTCTCCCAACTTTTGCTGTTGTCATTTGGTGGACTAGCTTAAATGCCACCGTGATGGAATACAGTAACTTGTAAACAGATGATTTAAACTGCTTGTGTGGGGACAGAAAAAAATTAGACTTCAGTTTGAAAGTCTAATGAATTGATTCATTGTCATGATGTGGTGTTGGGGTGCAGTGAGGAAGGAGGCCATGGACCCCAGTAAGAGATGAAACGTAGATTTAATAGTGAAGATGCTCAAAGACAGTCCAAGAATCTGACAGCACAGCAGAGCAGGAAGCTAAAGCTCAGCACCGGTAGCAACAGTGAACAGACTGACAAACGAGAGCCTCGGCGACTCTGGACTTCACGGCTCTACTGAGATGCCAACGACAAAACTCGACCGACAATGACAAGGATCCGACAAGAGACAAAGACAACAGGTGGGTTTAAATACAAAGGGAGACAAGGAACAGGTGACACTTAATCAACGAGGAGAAAGACAAAACAGAGAAACAAAACCTAAAAATAAACACGCAGAAAAGTCAAATCTTTACTTTCATAAACATCAAAGTCAAGGATGTATTTATACAGGTCCTTCTCAAAAAATTAGCATATCATGAAAAGGTTCTCTGAACGAGGAAGTAACCTCATCATCTGAATCAACAAAGTAACTCTGAA
>NW_006800626.1:75476-80497 GCF_000485575.1 Poecilia formosa | reverse complement strand
TTTGAGTAATGAACCAGGCTGGGAGTTTTTAAAAGCCTCAGGAATCTTTTTCAGGTGTTTAGAGTTACTTTGCTGATTCAGATGATTAATTAGGTTAATTGCTCGTTCAGAGAACCTTTTCATGATATGCTCATTTTTTGAGACAGGAATTTTAGGTTTTCATGAGCTGTTTGCCAAAATCATCAGTATTAAAACAATAAAAGACCTGAAATATTTCAGTTGGTGTGCAATGAATCTAAAATATATGACAGTTTAATTTTTATCATTACATTATGGAAAATAATGAACTTTATCACAATATGCTAATTTTTTTGAGAAGGACCTGTATTTTCTGTATGTTTTAGTTAGTTTTATAAATACATGATATGGTTCCAGTTAGTTGTAGTTTTCCCCCATTATTCACCATTTTTAGTTATTTCAGTTAAAAGTCTTTTTTCAATTTCTTTAGTTTTACTTAAGCATACCAACCTTACCTCAGACTAAAGGGACTAGATTAAGATCATCTCAGTGCTGTTTGTGTCATGATCCGTGTTTTCTGTAGTTATTTTGAGATTTTCTGTATTTAGTCCTGTTCCCCTGAGTCTCTGTGTTGTCCTGTCAGCCCTTGATTGTTCCCAGGTGTGTCTCGTTCCCTTGATTACCCCGTGTGTATTTACATCCACCTGTTGTCTCTGTCTCTTGTCAGATCCTTGTCTTACGTCGTGTGTGTTTGTGTGCGTTGTATGTCGCTCACAGTAGAACTGATAAGTCCTGTGTCGACTCTGCTCTCGTTTCCAGTCTTGTATTTTTTAGTTGCTACCTGTATTTAGCTGTTGCCAAGTCTTCTGCTGTGCTGCCTGAACCGGTCTGTTTTGAGCTCTTTCTTATTAAACTTTTCATCATCATCTCAAGCTGGGTCCCTGCGTTTGTTCTCATCATCTCAAAACCGCCACTTTATGACAGTTTGTTTCTTTTTCTCAAGTTTCAACTTTGACCTTTTAATTTGCACCATCTTTCTGTCATCTGAGGTCACAGATAATTTGATGCTAATATAATGCTTCATTTTATGTTTTGCTGGACCAACACACCATGCATGCATGGTTGTAAAAATAGACTTGGGGAAATATAAAGTCTTAACTTATATTACTGACAAGTATAGGAAACATAACTGCCTCTCAGTTTATCAGTTCACTTTCTCTTGGCAGTGAAGGGCTCCCTTTCTTGAGGTTGCCCCGGGGGAAACTGAATGAGTGAGATGAAGTGGAACAGGTTTGT
This sequence comes from Poecilia formosa, assembly GCF_000485575.1. NCBI lineage: Eukaryota > Metazoa > Chordata > Actinopteri > Cyprinodontiformes > Poeciliidae > Poecilia > Poecilia formosa. The sequence goes on along the minus strand of NW_006800626.1, from coordinate 79,243 downwards.
CAAACCTAACATCTGAAAACATTAGAGATCCTATCAAAGGGGAGAGAGGAGGGTTGGTGAGGGGGAAGGAAAGATTCTGCATGTCTGAGGAGAAGTGGCTGTTGGCGCATGCAGACGTAAAAACTGTGAAAACAGAAAAACTTCTACAGGCATCTGGGAACTCAGTACACAGGAGATTAAAATGGGAAAACAAGTAAATGAAACATGGTGATGACATGAACCATGGAACATCATCAGCTTATACACAGAGTGACAGCTGATATGTGACACGGTAACGTTAAATGGTGTCTGGACACAGTCCGCTGTGAGGTTCTCATTGCATATCAAAACAATCCAAAGTTTTATGGCATTAAGGTAATTACACAGACATTAATGCACTATTGTCCCTTTTCCACTGGCTCTAATGGACAAAGCTATCTATTCGATCTGCTTTGCGAGCTTTTCCACTAGCATTATTTTCCATCCCAGTATCTGCTTTTTCAGTGCTTGCACTGGAGTAGGTAGTAGGTCAATGCTGACCAGGTACTATGATGTGACATAAACATACTACAGTTCACTAATTGGGAGTGGGCGTGGTCAGACATAGGAGCAAAGAGAGAAAAAAACATATTTCAAACTCACTACAGCACAGAACTGATGGAGTTCTCTGAAGCTGCAAGCAAGTGGCGAACAATGAGATCTTGGCTTTTCTGCGCATCAGACTTCAATATTCAGCAGCTGCTTGATGGAGGAATGATTGTTTTTGTCCATAATGGAGAGAACGGAAAGCCTCGGTGAGTCCCGGTGCTCAGATGCATGCTAACGCAGGTCGGTGATGGTCAGGTGAGCAGAGTGTGGACACATCTGTCCAGCTTTTACTACATTTTATGGTTGCTTACATACAGTTATGGAAGACAACAAAAACACAAAGTCTGATTTATTTTTATTGCTCAAACACAACATCCATATTTTATGAAGCTATTCTACTGAGTTGCACATTCCTTAGGATCAGAGTGCACTGTTTATAAGTACTCCACTTTTTTAAGCTGTAGTCTACTGTTTTTATTGTACAGTGTGTTACCATTAATTTGTTTTTTATGTTTTATCTCTGTAAATCTACATGCTTCAATTATCTGTCATTTTGCTGTTGTTGCACTGGAGTTTCCCCCGTTATGAGATAATACAACATATTACTATACGATATTCTATTTTTCTAAAATGGGTAGATATTAGTTCTCTAATTAAAAAGTTGTAAACTATTTATTTTACAGGTCATAAAAATGAACAATGAACTTGAATAACATGAGTGGTATTTTACCCATGGCTGTATATCTCTATAGGTATAAAACTTACAAGCAATTACATTTAGTTTTTACTTTATGTAAGTATTCCAGTTATTTATAATTGTATATGTCTGTTAAAAAACAGCACAATAAAGTACATATAAAGTAATATGTCTGTTTCAAATAATTCCTTCTATATATATAAATTCCACATTGGCATGTATGTGCTTTTGATGTACATCTATCTGCTATAAGCTATAACATCTGATTACTTTTCAGCAACGTGAAGAACCACAACAACTCCTGGATGGATCTGTGACAGCAGGAAGCATCAGAGGGCAGAGACTCATGGAGAGGAGCTGAGGCAACAAGAGACTAAAAGTCTCTCTTTCTATAACCACTCCACATATTATCATACATACTCTAGTTTGTAGTTTGAGATCCTAATACAATCCTCCCAAAAATGTGTGTGTGTGTGTATATACACACACAATGGAGGAAATAAGTATTTGATCCCTAACTGATTTTGAAAGTTTGACATATAACCGTCTATTAGTTTTATGGTAGCGTCTTCTTATCAGTGAGAGATGGAATATGAAAAAGAAAATCTAGAAATTAAATATTTAAATAAAAAATAATGTGCATTTCATTGAGGGAAATAAGTATTTGATCCCCTGTCCTCCTTGACTAATGTTGGCTCCCACAGACTCTCCGTAATCTCAGTGAAGTCGATACCTGCATGAGAGACACTGATCCCTAATTATCACCTGTATAAACGGCCATCTGCCAACAGACTCAGTGACATTCTAACATCACAGACTAAAGAGCTGTCTAAAAATGTCAGGGACAAAACTGTTGACCTACACAAGACTGAAATGGACTACAAATCCATAAGTAAGAAGCTGAATGAGAATGTGACAACTGTTGCTGCAATTATTTGGAAGTGGAAAAAGTACAACATTACGGTCAATCGACCTCGGCTCCATGCAAGATATCACCTTGTGGAGCCTCACTGATCTCGAGAAAGGTTAAAAATCAGCCATAAACTACAAGGCAGGAGCTGGTTAATCATCTAAAGGCAGCTGGGACCACAGTCTCCAAAACAAACATTGGTAATACGCTGAGATATAATAGTTTAAAATCCTGCAGAGCACACAGGTTCCTCTGCTCAAGAAGACTTGCATCCAAGCCTGCCTCAAGTTTGCCAATGAACATATTAATGACTCAGAGAGAAACTGGGAGAAGGTGCTGGACAGATGAGACCAAGGCTGACCTCTTGGGCTGCAACTCAACTGTTTGGAGGAAGAAAAATGCAAATATGAACATGCTTGGTGGTGGGGATGCTGTTCCCACCACCGGTGAGTCGTTGATCGACTCATGTACCAGTTGATCAACGTTCCTTCCCTCATCTATGGTCATGAGCTTCGGGTCATGACTAAAAGAACAAGGTCATGGATAAAAATGGCCGAAATGAGTTTTCCTCATAGGGTCTGGGCTCTCCCTAAGAGGTATTATTATTCAAGTTTACAATGTTTCATGAAGCTGCTGCCTACACTTACAGTTGAACTGGTGCATTAAATTCAGTAATGGGTTTTCTTTTTCTTAGAAGTTAACTTTAACTACACTTTATGTTTTTTCCTTATTTCTCTCTCTTCTGATTGATGCAACACTCAATACAAATCCAGCTGAAGCAAAAACTGCCATTTTTTTCTGGTGTTTTCTGTTTTACTTTCACTCATTAATGTGTATGCATGATTTCAAATGTAACTGAGGAACTTTAGTGGAAACAAATTCAAGTAAAAATAAAAGCTCAGGTTCTGTAAACAACTTAAAGTATATAATGAACAAATTGTAATTATAGTTATACGAGTAAATGTAACTAATTACTTTCCACCCTCTATGCCAGAACCAAAATATATATATTTTTTCCACATTGTGAAGTGTTTATACTTTCTGTGTTATTCGTACAGGTAGCCATAACCAGAAAGTATTTTTTTTAACTATTTCACTAAATTTCAAATGAATCTTACGGATTGTGTAGGTAGATGAAAAGGTGATGTAAGAAATCAACACATTTTAAAATATGAATGTGTTCTTTTAAGTTAAATGGATTCTACTCTCTCCACCAAAAACATATTTTAGGAGTGAGAGTCTTGTGAAAGATATTTATGTTGACAGCCAGTGAGTGTCTTTAAAGGCATGCAGAGGAACAAGCCTGCACAGCCTTGTTACGAGTCTTCTTGGGTGGGACCAGTGAGTTCTCAGGGTTTATTGTGGAAAGGTTATGCAAAATACATTTCACTTTCTTCTCATGCTGAGTCCTACATACTAATGTTGCTGTCATGCTGTCCCACCCCACATTGAATCATTTTCAGATGAATTATTGCCTATTTCCACATCTGCCATTTGGAAGAGTTTGTTAATAAGTATTTCCTTTTTCATTTTTTACTGTGCATAACAGCAGAACAATTCTCCAGTAACTGTTAATGTAGGTAGCTGCTTTTT
>NW_006800626.1:74061-75306 GCF_000485575.1 Poecilia formosa | reverse complement strand
AAAAACAACAACAAAAAAAATCAACAAAACGTGTTCAAATTAATGACCCAACAACAATAATAATCTCAGTGATTATTGTTTCAACAAGGTGTTGTGCATTTCTGTGTGTTTCAGTTCTATTACCAAAAAAATAACGAGCAGAGCAGGAGTTTAAAATGAACTAATCAACCACCGCTGTGTTCATGAGAGGATTATTAATGATCGCAAAATAAATATCAAGCCTGCAAACCTAATGTCATAACGGACTGAATGTTATATTTTTAACATAATCTCTGGTCGGCTTGTGGATCGCAGGAGGTTGCCATGGCAACGGGTGTGCTTAAACGACAAAGAGAGACGAAGAATAAAAAGGTCCCAGTGGTTCAGAGTTGATCACCTGTTTAGGTTGTTTTACCTTTGTTTACCTTTGCTGTGGCTCTTTACAGCCGCTGTAGTTTCTGAACGTTCAATAAACGACAAACTTGGACTAATTATCTTGTTAGTCGGTGAGTATACATCATTTACAACAAACATCAAACACAGTTAATATATTTCATTAAGTATTTAACAAACAGATGGCTTCTACCGCCATAATTATGTGAACTTAAATTAATTGTCTAATAAAAAATAGTTTGGTGCTGTCGGCCTCAGAGTCTGAGAGGCTTTTCCTTTATCAAAGTAATTTTTTCCCCCTCTTATTTAGTGGAAATATTGATGTTGAGATTTTCTCCAAAATTAAAACCTTTTTCAACCTTAAAGATCCACTGTTGAAAAGCTCTAACATTCACAAATGACATTGAAATAAAATCCAGTCCAACATCTGGTTTGAGGTGATTCCTCTGGAACCTGTTGGTGGAAAAATATCCCAACTTCAGAAGATGAGCTTTAACCTAACAGAGCTCTGTGGTTCCTCCTGTCAGGGTGAGGAGGAGCCATGTTAGGAAGATGAAGCTGCAGGATCTTCAGAACAAACTGGTCATGATGCTGGGCTGCTGATTATCCCTCTGTCTGGACACAGGATCAATAGAACCAGTTTAAAAGATAAAATGAATGGTTATATTCCAGACATGGAAAACTGTGATGCACTCCATGCCACGATGTTCAGAGTTTAGGTCTCCTGGCATCTCAAGGTGTCAACATGGCAGCCAGTGAGCTGAAGGAGGAAATACAGCTTTATTTTGTATCAATTCAAGAACTACCAGCTTTTATCGCTTCGCAAAAAAATTCATCAGCACATAAACTCCAAAGCACACAAAGAATATCTAT
>NW_006800626.1:60823-74040 GCF_000485575.1 Poecilia formosa | reverse complement strand
ATGTTTTTAACATAATCTCTGGTCGGCTTGTGGATCGCAGGAGGTTGCCATGGCAACGGGTGTGCTTAAACGACAAAGAGAGACGGAGAGTAAAAAGGTCCCAGTGGTTTAGAGTTGATCACCTGTTCAGGTTGTTTTACCTTTGCTGTGGCTCATCACAGCCGCTGTAGTTTCTGAACGTTCAATAAACGACAAACTTGGACTAATTACCAAGTTTGTCGTTTTTGTCATTTTGTTTTGCTTTTTTTGTTTTGTCGTTTTGTTTGTTGTCATTTACAACAAACATCAAACACAGTAAATATGTTTCATTAAGTATTTAACAAACAAATGTCTTCTACCACGATAATTATGTGAAATTAAATTAATTGTCTAATAAAACATAGTTTGGTCCTGTCGGTCTGAGAGGCTTTTCCTTTATCAAACAATTGTTTTGCCTCTTATTTAGTGGAAATATTGATGTTGATGAGACTTAATGATAATCTTTATCAACCTTTATAGCTCCACTGTTGAAATGCTCTAACATTCACAAATGACAGTGAAATAAAATCCAGTCCAACATCTGGTTTGAGGTGATTCCTCTGGAGCCTGTTGGAGGAAAAACATCCCAACTTCAGAAGATGAGCTTTAACCTCTGTGGTTCCTCCAGTTTATCCTAGCTATCAAACAATGCAGTCAAGTACAGTTCATAATTTAAATTGGTTTTAAATGAGAATGAAGGGGAAAAAAGCAGTGGGACTGCACTCCTGTGTAGCCTGAAGAAATTCACGGGCTACACAAATTGCCCACTGATCTGCATATCAGTGTGCGCTTGTGAATGCGAATGGGCGAAAGTGACTCTAGTGTAAAACCCCTGGGCCGCGGACCGGTACCAGTCCGAGGACCAATTGGCACCGGGCCGCACAAGAAAAAATTAAATATTTCCGTTTTATGTATTATCTGAGTCTGGAGGAACTTTTAGTTTGAAAATCCCTAGTGATGGGACATCATAGGAAGATGTGCAGACCTGATATACCCATCATGCCTAGTGTCTGCCTTACAGTGGTTGTGCTGATTACTCTTCACTGATGGCATGGATATATTCTAAGATGGCAATGCCAGGAAGATATTACAAAAGTGGTTTCAGGAGCATGGGAGCACATCTCATTTCACCAGAGTCTGGAGTTACCCTCAGTGCTAATCTTCAGGAGGTGATAGAAAGGAATTCATGGAGACGTCTGACTCACCTGCTACTTGCATTTACATTGCAGTTGTATATGTACATTTGAATGCTTATGCATTTTGAAAAGGAAGTACTTCTGTACTTTTCACCAAGCAACTTTTACTTTTAGTTGAGTAAGATTTGACCATTAGTATCAACACATTTACTCAAGTGCTAGTGATGAGAACTTTGTCCATCACTGATTGCATATAGTGAACTTTTTGCACTACTGATCAAATCTAAAGGTTCTACAACAAAATGCTAGTGTGTAACATTTTCTTTGCTTTTAAGTTGTCATTCAATCGCTCCAGATAATGATTTACAGTTTGAGGCTTAGCACTTGCTGATGCTAATTCTATCAGTGCAGCTTTGTGAGACAATATTCCATCTATCTGCTTCAGAAGAAATGCTAACAAATGCTTAAAACAAGGAGGCAAAATTATGCAATAGCAGTACATTTGAGAAAGCTAGCAAAATAATTCATCCGTGTTATCTTTGAGCTTTATAACAAACAATGAAGGTACACCTTAAATTCAAGACAAGCTGCTTTCACCATGGAGATGTAATGATGCTATAACGTTTTAGTCTCTTATGGAACTAAGCTAGCCAAGCTCTCGTTAGTTTCTTTAGCCACCGTTTCTGGCTTATCTTTGATCAGATCATCAGTTGACTTCTCAGTAATGTAATTTTTGTCCTTCTGATTGTGCCACACCAGACATCATGCAAATTCCAGTAGGAATAAGTAGTTCCACTTTAATGTTCAGCTAGTTCGTCTCACTGGTTTCTCTATCGCTACGAAATCATGTGTGTAAAAATGTAACCAGGCTCAGCGTGCAATGGGAAACGCATGTAAATTTCCACCTACATATTTTGCAGATTAATAGACAGCACGAGTTTTAGTCTGAAGGTAAAGTTCTGTGGTTTGAGTCAGAAAACAAGTGAAAAAGCCTTTCGTGAGTTTGTTGCAGCAGCAGACATAAACTTTTTAGCGAAGCATGCCACCAGCTATTGCAGCCACTCAACAAAAGCTTGAGGTGACTCATTTGTTTTTACTTTGCTCAAAGTGTTTTATACAAATCTAAAAAAAAAAAAACTCTTTTCAGAGGAAAATGCCATAAGGTTCATTTTTGCAAAAGAGTGTTATCAAAAATGTATGTGTTTGCCAAGAACAAAGTTTTTATTAGATGTATATATGGTAGATAGCGATATTAGAAGAAAATTTTGTATGTTCTCCACAGATGCAAAAGCTCAAAGTAAAAGAAGAACAACTTCCGTGCTGCAAGACCTGCGGCGCTCAGAAGCTCCCGGAACTCAAAATCAGAAACGTGGAAACAATATATCCTTTATATATCCTTTTTTGAATTCAGACAAGGAGTACAGGCCAAAGGAGTACAGGTTTTCTTTCATTTTTCCCAATGCTTCCAAACCCTAATCTTGACTGCAGATGCAAATAGTCTAAAAAACGTCCCCCCATATATTTGCATTTAAACAAATAGATAAAAGGTCATTTTGAAAACCTGCCTCCTGATGACTGCAGTGTGAGGTGCCATGTGTCCCTGCCCTCTTTACAGAGTGGTTATAGCTCTCTGAGTGGCACGCCAGTCAGTATGGTGCTGCACTCCTGCACTGAGCCACTGTAGGCAAATACAGCTGAGGGAGAACAGAACAGCTTCTGTGGGTGTGTGTATGAGTGTGTGTGAGTACATGATACACCGTTCAGCTGCATCATGGACACAGGTAAGACTTTTTCATTCATGCATATGCCCGTCTTCCTTTTCCTAAAAGAAATGTTATGAAAATCAGTGTTGCTATGAAGAAATCAAAATTCTCTGCTGTTTTTTGTTGTGCCAGCATGCTGTGATTTTCATTACTGTGTGTGACAGTTAGTACCTGAAACTTGTTAGATCATGTTTATCTCTGCAGAGCGCTTCTTACAACAGGAATATGAGGAAACCTACTGGCAGGAACTATGTATGTCTAATTGAACAAGTGTAATTCTATGTTGTGATTGTTTTGAAAATTGAGTAAAACCCTGACTTTCTTTTCACTTAGAATAATGCAAAAAAAGAAAAACACTGAAATCCAGATTACATTTTTTATTTTCATTTTCAAGAATCTCTTTGCTGGGCAGATTTGGAGCTTATCTAAAAGATCCATTCAAAAAGCTGGGGTCTTTTACATACAGTTTTTTGCATGCAATTTCCGTTTGCATAATAAAGTTTGCATTTTCATTGAGTTTAGACCTTCGCTTCCCAGGAATGTCCCCAAATCACACCAGCACCAACGTGAGATTTATAAAATCCAATACCAAAAATGACTTGATTAATAAATATATGGGATTTCTCATTTCTATCAAAATCCATGTTTTTTCATTAACATGCATAACATGCATATTTTCTTTTCATTAATAAAAGAAAAACATGCATGTTTTATAATGCCATACCTTCCAACCTTTTCTTTCTGCCTGGTTGAAATCAAGTGTTTCTAGCTAATTGCTTCATTTTAGTTGACCATTTGGAACAACCAGACCAAGGGCAATTTCCATGACATTTACACACACAATCCCTAAGAGTCATTCACCTATATGCATAAAACTGTGATGTATTCAAATGAACGCACTTTTGTGGGAATGGATGAAAATTTGGATGAAGTTGTGCAGGAGGAGGAATGTTTTCTAGCTGAGATTAAATCTCCTCTCAGTGTCCGTTTTTTTGTTGTCTCTACTCTTCAGAATATTCAAAAAGAGTGTACCAGGGTGTCCGGGTTAAACACACAGTGAAAGACCTGCTGGCTGAGAAGCGATCCCGACAGACAAGCGGGCCCAGATATACTGTAAGCACCAACTGTTTTTGCTATTGTACCCTCCTGTGCTGTCTGTCTCCCTCATCATCCTTCACCCAAACCAAATACCGTAGCCACAGTTGACATTCTGTTGATGACACAATTACGGCACTGCCTTCAAATATTATCCTCTCCGTTTACATTTACTGTTGTTTTGTGCACTAATAAGTCAATGGTTGATCTATTGACCACCTGTATGTGCCTCCCCCCTCTGTTTCTGCTGCCCTCAAGGCCTCATAAAGACCATCTGTAAATAGTTGAGCACAGTGTGTGTGGATAAAGACAAAGCACAGAGTCCTATCCTAACCTCACAAAAGAACATTGACACAATGCATGCAAAGGCAATGGCCGTGATCTTCAAAAAAATAAAAAGCTCCCTGGAGCTGGAGCTTGAGATGGAGGTGGAGGTGGGGGGCGGGGGGACGCAGGGCAGACAGAGAAAAGGCCAATGCAGGAGGTTGCCTATGCAAAGTTTGATCAACACACACCTGCCAGCCGATATTGTCCTCAGTCATGAACAGGCTCCAGACAAACCTCCTATTGTTGTCAAGCACACACACGCACACACATTGGTAAAACACACACACACACACACACACACACACACACACACACACACTAGCTTGAATTTACAGACAAATTTGGCTGTGTCTTAAATGCCTGCATGCACAAACAAGACTGGCTTTTCATTACCACAAACTGCCTGTCAAAAGGCTTTTATGGGACAGTATTCACTCATTGGTCTAATGGTGGCATGTCCACTCTGTAGATATGCAGGCTGCTTACCGCTCAGCCGGTTGGGAGACAGCATGGGATACAATAAGACAATAAAACTGTAGGTGAAAACATACCTTCACTTTCTGCTCTGGAAATTTCTGCAGAGGTTCATAACTTCAGTGGTTGGAAGTTGTGGGTAGTTGTTCTCCATGGAGAACTCCCAACAAAGTCTGCTGTACCAGAGCTAAAAGGATTTTATGCTAACAGGTTACAGTGAGGCAACATGTGAAACATGCACAGGAAATACTGCTCTATGCTGCGTTTCCATTCCAAACATGCGCAAATCTTTGTCTATTGTCTGCTCATGTCGAAAAAACACAATTTCACTATAAATTCATTAAAAATCATGTCAGCAATGGATGCAAACTGTTATGTGAGATTCTATTTATAATTCAGCCATAGCAGTAGTGCTATATTTGTCATCTTATTCAGGCATTAGAACGACAAGCCCCTTATACCTACCTACGTATGCAGAATTTTGGAGAAATTACCGTCATCGATTTTACAGAATAGAATAAGATACAAACTGTCTGATGCTGTGAAAGCTCTGGTGAAGCTGCACGTTGTCCAAAAACAACAACAAATCACCATCCTGTCACTACTTCCTGTCATCTTCTGAGCCAGCAGTAACATCTGACTGTTGATCATGGGGCTCGTCTGTTGTGGAAAAAGTGTTTCCATTGTAATTTTTGTAAAACACATCTATTTCAATACTATCAAAAAACACCTGATCCTTGCGCAAAAACTATCAAAAAATGGGAATTTTCTCAAAATTGCGGTGTTTTCTTGAAGCAAAGTTATTTTCATGCTTTCAGTTTGCATAGTTTTATGGTTAATGATAACGCAGGAATATCTCTCTAAAATCTCTATGTAGCCACTTTAGATAGCCACACAGGCTGAAGCTAACATCTCTGTTCAAGCCTGGCTAAGACCAAAAACTTCTGCCATCTCCAGTTCCAAATAGTCAGAGAGGCTTATGGGAACATTATTTTATGAACTTCCATATAAAAAACCAACCAATGCAAAGTTGGCAACAGTTCAAAGGTATTCAAATGAGCCTGTCTGATACTTTTGAGAGCAGACTTTAAAGATGGCAGAAGTTCTTATAAATCTTGCCCACAATCAGCAGAGCCAATATCTTTAAGCTTCATCACCAACTAATCTAGACTCATAATGAGATGAAGAGATAAAAGTGTTTTTTACTGGAGGTAACAAAACTACTCAAAACCTTTTAAATGAAAAATCCCAAGATATCCAAGAAGAGTCAAATATTTACACATGAAGTGAACATTAGCAGATATTATCTCTTCCTCATGAACATTTTTGTGCGCTCTCAATCACAGTATTATGTGTAAAAAATAGATAAACCAACACAGTTATCATAATGAGCAGATATGTTATTTCCTTTATTTTCTTGACATGTAACAATATTTGCAATGAGCATAAAGGAAACATTAGCCTTTTTGTAGTAATCATACATTTGTTAGACATGGACACTTTTATTTTTTTCTACTTTTAACTGGGGGCCACTGACCTTGATGTGAATTGTGTCATTCAGACCGGTGAGGTTGGAAGGATGCAGTTCTTCCTGTACAAAACATGGTGATTAAAAACCTGTTCTGCTTTGCATATGGTTTTAGGAAAAAGAAAATACAGCTGCTTTAAATTCTGACTCATATTTTACAAATGTATTATTTTAATGGACAGGTGTAGTGTTTCCATTTTTGTTTTATGAGTGATGACCAAATAGGATCCACTGGGATGTGGGGGAGGTGTGCACTCTCTCTCATTCTGTGTTGAAAGCTGAACTCCATGTTCATCCGATTCCGGCCCAGGGCCAAACGCCACAGAGCAGCAGGCTAGATGCTTCATTCAGAGGGTCAGTGAGTTTACGTCTGTTGCTGAAGAATGTTTTCAGATTGCTGAAGGCAGCAACATTAATCTGAAACAGCTGTCATATTCCCAGCTTCAGAAATATTAATATGCAAATCTAATAGGCAGCAAATCCGACTTTTTATTTTACTTAATTCAGTTTTGCTTTAAGAAAAGTTAATTTGAGTAAAACAATAAAAACATCATACAGCCACTATTTATTTGGTAAAGACTTGTTTCTATTTCCTGTTTCAGTCCTCGTCCTTCGTCCTGATCCGTTTACTCTGGATTTCTATGGCTGCAGGATAAACCAAACTTCTTTAGCAGCTCCACTCCAACCTTTAAAGCTACTGGGCACTAAAATTATACAGTTATACACTTTTTTAAAAATGATTTATGATTATGATGTTATATGAAATTAATTAGCAGAATTTAATCTATTATGCTTTTGGTTAGCTGTTTGTTCTTTAGCTGTAGATATTTACTCACTGTTCTTGTCATATATTTTGTATTAATGAAATAAGAAGCAAGTCAACATACATAATTGACATCATTCACATGTTTAAGACAACCACTGACAACCTGTTATTAAATTTGCTTGCAATTTATAAGCAAAAGAGAAGCCACTTTATGCCTAGAGTTGTGTAATTTTGGACTGTAAAGCACCACGATTGCTCCAATTTCACAAGGAATTTTAACTTAAATTTGGCCTAAATTACTTTTTTTTTTTTCAACAAATAAGCTTAACTCATGTGATGTGTGTACCACACACATGAGAAAAGCTCTGAAACATTCTAACCCACAAATAGGTGAAGTTTCAGCTGTAGGACCGTTTCTCTTTGGGAGATCAGTCTAACAAGAAAACTGACCAACTTGCCAGGATTTTTAAAATCATATCATGTCAGATTTTTCATAGATAGCCTCAAACTAAACATGACAAGGTGCATTTGAGGCCTTCCACCAGGGACTCAAACACGTTTAATTCAATGGTCAAATTCTGATTTCTAGATGAAATCATAGGACTGAAACAACTAGTTACAACCAACTTCCTGTTATTAAATTTGCTTACAGTTTATAAGCAAATTATGAAACAAAAACTTTATCTCTGCAATTGTCTAATTTTGGAAAGTAAAAGTTAATGAGTGCTGTAATTTTCAACAGAATTTTATCCTAAATTTCCAATTAATTGTTTATCGATCAAAAAATAGCGCACTTTTAAAATAAATAAAACAATCAAAATATAAATTTTAACCCAAGGGGAAAAAACACACAATTTCAAAACAAGGGCAGTGAAAACAGATACTCGGTTTTCTTCAGGTGTGTGAAAAATTGCCTCCCATAAGCTTCTAAAAGAAAATTTTACCAATTTATTTTTGTTCCAAATTTCTTAGGATCTTGGATTGTTTTTGTGTTCTGATAATTTTGTTCTGTTTTTAATTAGATCAGTCTTGTTTCTGTTTTACTTTTCTTTAGTCCTTATTATATTTACTTTTTTTAGAGTTATTCTTAGTTACTCTAGTTTATTATGTTTCTTAAGTCTAGTTCAGGGGTCCCCAAACTTTTTCCTGTGAGGGCCACATAACTTTTCCCTTCCTTGGTGGGACCAGAGTCAGTTTGTAATAGGAAAAGTGTGACGATTGCAGGAGAGAAATTTATTGTTTTCCAGAAAGCACAATCAAAAAACCCTCTCTGGGTTCTTCACAGAACAAAAGTCAGGAAATAAATAATAACACTATTAATGAAATAAATAACAACCACATAACCCTCTCTGGGTTCTTCACAGAATAAATCCAGGAAGGATTATAGTCAGTCTTTTCCAAACTATGAGCCGCACCGGACTATAAGCCACAACCCCAAAGTTTTTTTTTTAAAAAAAACAGTAAACATACACATATAAGCCTCAGATATCTCTGCCGCTCCTGGTTTTCCACAACGATGCAGCAGAGGGGGGCGGACACCCAACATTTGAGTCATAACAGGTCAATTAAATATCACATTTATTACGGTTGAAAAGGAAAAAGTTGCCAAGTTTAGATTTAACTGAACTGATTACGGTAGTTTCTGAACGGTAACTGTAACAGTAAAAGTGCTGATCCTTCGTGTTGCTACTAGCATGTGCTAAATGAAAATAGACGCCTTCTTCTTCTTCTTCTTCTTCTGCTTCTTCTTCTTCTTCTTCTTCTCCTTTAGATTTCAACAGCAGCTTGCATCAATTATTGTTGCACTACTGCCATCTACAGGATCCTAATATCTATACCTCAAATTCTCATAATGATCCCAGTATTATTTAAAAAAAATGAAAAATCTTCTTTTTCCCCTCAATGCTATTTAACTGAACAACAACATTCTCAAATTTCAATTCCTTATTAAAACCTAATTCTGTTTTAATGGGCGCTTTCTTCTTTTATTTCCAATTTTGACTTCCAATGATTCACTTCCTGCTAAAGAGCCCCCTGGTGGTTGAAGAAAAATCCACATATAAGCGGCTTATAATCGGGACAATACGGTATATGAAAAAAAAATCTGAATGCTCTCTTGCATTGTTATTAAATTTGCTTACAGTTTATAAGCAAATTATGAAACAAAAACTTTATCTCTGCAGTTGTCTAATTTTGGAAAGTAAAAGTTAATGAGTGCTGTAATTTTCAACAGAATTTTAACCTAAAATTCTGTTTTAGGTTAAAAAACTGACTTTTTCCTGTTTCTAAAAAACCTAAACCGGGCCGTAGTTTGGGGACCACTGGTCTAGTTATTCTATAATGTTAGATCCGTTTTCTGAGCAGGCAGACGTGCTGGAACCCCCGCCGTTGCTATGAGGCCAGAGCAGCGCTGAGCTGCAGGTCCGTTTGACGCTGCTTGCAGCTTTAATTTAATTTGTTTCTCTTTTGTGTAGTCTGGTTCCTACTTTATCCTCCTCATCATGCTCCTAGTGGTTCTGGTTTTTGGCTTTTGCAGATTACCTGATGAATTGCCTGGGAATCTGCCTGGTATTCACCAGGTCATTATGTAAGAATGACCAAAAAGAATGTTAATGGTCATTCTTTTTTCATTAAAGCTATCGTCTACTACTTGTCGTCTAAGGCCCTCTGCATTTGGGTCCGCTTTTTGAACATCTCATGACAAAATCGACTTGTCATTGTCATTATTTCATTCTTTTGAACTGTTCAATATAGCAATAAAATCGTCACAAGCATATCTAACTTAGAAGTCAGTAAACAATTCAAGCAAGTTTTGTCTCTTGAGATATTAACTTTAATTTCATATTTTCATTAATACATGATAGCAACTATGTCTTGCAGCAATAACGATATTTCTCCACCCAGAGTTTCTGAACAATCGTCTGCTCAAACATAAAGTTAGCTTGGTTATACAAAGTTGCTGTAATATTCCACTAACACTTCACTTAAAACACACATAGCTTTACGTTTCTTTCCGGAAGGACTAGCTGACTCAGCACATGGCTACAAAAAGCCTTCCATACTTGTGTAACTTATCCTACTCAGGATCTTTTCACAGGCAGAAATGGCTGCTAGCGTTAGCTTATTCAACCTCTCTCTTTGTATACTGTTGTTATGATTTAAATTATTTTTGTGTGTCAAGCCTTATTATTTAGTTATTGCCGTCTGATAACTAAATAACCACGTTATCCAGAATATTCATTTTTCCTCACACATGTTAAAAGTTGGTCCCAACTGGAATTTCAATTAAAGTTTCTATCATTCGTTTCTAAATACTGATGCAACTCTGGCTCCACAAATACAGCTACAGACCTGCATGCTCCTGCTAGTACTTTCTTTATGCTTAGTGGTTTGCTTTAAAACTAGGCTATCAGTAGCTTGTCTGACTTGACATGACTCAGTGATAAGTTAGCTTTGAATGGATGCAATTCAAGGTATTGGAATTCTTAAATCTAAAGGATAAAAATGACTTATGCAAACTATATTTCATTTCTAAATCTAAATCTAATTTTGCTGCAATTATGTGATCTCTCCCTAAACCACCTTGAGAAGTAGAATCGTCAGTTTTGGATATGGCAAAAGTTGGCAATAAAAGGGATCAGACATTTGTATCAAGTATCTGATGGTTTATGATGACTAGTTTATAATTACTTCAATGTCACCTCTTACATGTGTCTCTGTCTTATATAAGACTGTAGATGAATACAGCAGTCTCACTTTGAGACTGTTTTGGTAAATTTTATTGGAGGAACCTTGTGTTATGGTGTTATTTTTGAAAACAAAATATATATATAAAAAAATCAAATATGTTATCTTCTGTTTAAATCAAAAAGAGATGTTATTTACAATTTTGGAAGCACTTTATGTGCTTGTCAATGCAGTATTTACATGTCTGGTTGTGAATGTTGCTTAGGGACCCAATAATGACCACAGGCACATAGTAACGATAGCCGTTCCCGTCCTATGTTAACCAATGCCAGGTTTTATCTCGGAGAATAAAAAGGCCATTGAGAGAGTAAAGCTAGCTCTGACCACAGAGTAATCCAGCTCATGCTGGAACATGAACCGGGACAGCAGGAGTAAAAACATCTCACATCATCCCACTTTAGCAGCTTTCTCCCATCTGACAATTTGCATCCAGGTGCAATGAGACATTCTGCTTTAACACTACATTTATGAGCTCAAGCAAAGCAAAGCAAAAGAAACAAAAAATTGATACAGGAAATTTTATGCATTTACAATTTAAAACATAAAAAGTGTTGGCAAAGGTTAGCTAGCCAGTAAGAATTTCTTCACTTAAAACAACTGTAAATGTGGAGTACGTGTTAGAATATGTTGAAGTACTGAAACATCACAAATTGATAAATTAAAAGAGGTGATGGAATAACTTTAAAGTGAACTTTTATGAAATATTGATTTCAAATTTGTATTTTGAAATTTAGCTAAATTTATTTGTGTAATATAATACATATCCTGTTTTGAATAGTAAGGAAGATTTTTTCCTTTTGGAAACCAGGATAAGTCCCTCCCACACTTCCACCCCCAACCATCAACCACCTCACGCCCCCCTCCTCCTGCCCCCACTCCGACTGAAACACATTATCTGACTGAGCTTGAGCGAGTTGATTTCCATACGCAGCCTTCAGAGATGCAGTGAGCCGTACCTGGGCCACATGAGGAAGTCTTGGCGCTGGCAAATCACATTCAAATTCTGCCCTCAAAATTTGCGTGTGCCCTAGCCAACATGGGCTTAATATCAACTCTTTCATGTTAGCACTATGCAAAACAAGAGGCTCTGTCATTTTCTGTCCTGTGCGAGCGGACCAGGGTGTCTGCACTGTCTGCATGTCTTTAGCTCTGCACGAATGGGACTGCCAAGAAATAGAAACTCTACAAAATGATCGGTCCTTTATGGTTAGAAAATAAATAAAAAATGAAAAAACATAAATGTAAGAAAACATACTTCCGTCTTTTTTCTTCTTCTTTTTTTGCAGCATGTTCCAACCACATTGAAAACATTTGTATTCTGTTTGGGTTGTAACCATTTTTCATACTGTTAAGTCTCCATTGAAAAAGAAATCTGGGTATCCACCTTATTCCTAGCCCACACTAGCATATTCAGCTACTTCACTGACTCAGCTGCTTCGGAGATGCGGGTTTTCTTCCCTTGGCTATTTGTCCACACAATGAAATGAACACACATAAAGCATTTCTGGGTTCTCTGTTCAAGTTTAGAAGTTTTAGCCTAATTCTTTTTGTTTCCTTATCTGTCTGTGCGCAATGAAAACTGCCGCCTTTGTTTTGGGAGCGTTCAAGACACACCTTTTGCTGCCACAAACTAAACTTGGTCTGATTATTAAAGTACAGTCACGAACAGCACAACAGTTACCCGAGCTCCGAAAGGGCACCTTACGACACTTTCTAGTGGAAAGTTGCTCTCTGTGACAGGTTAATGTGTGATTCGGTTCGGTTCTGGTCCAGTGGGGAGATTCTTCATATTACGGTCTGGAGCGCAGCAGCTGCAGTCATTTCTCCGCTGATTTGCAGCGACACTCAGCAATGGAGAACCTCGAGGTTCTGGTTGTGATGGACTAAATGAGCCCAGATATTTTATTTAGTCTTATTAAAAACTGTTCTTGGCCCAAACATAATGATAAAGACTCAGATCATGAACTTTATTATTTTTAAATTCAAACGAAAAATAAAATTCACATCAAACAAAGACAATGTTATGTAGTTCTGGTGTTTTGTACTGTCGGCGCAGAACGGCAGCTCAGAACTCTGACCAGATTCTCGGCTTTTCTCGTCTTTATCACTGTCAGCTCTTCAGAGGAACGAGCTGCTAGCAGCGCTGCTAAATCTCGGTCATTTCATTACAAAATGTAACAATCGTGTTCCTGTCGCTCCCCAGATTAAACTCACAATTATGATCCTCTGTACTGAGCAGCTCTCTGACAGCAGACGGTGTGTCTGTGAACAAGTGTAACTAAATACTGTATTATAACCAAAAAGAGAGATATAAATTACATCATGACCTATAATCATGATGCAACTTCTATCATGAATATAGA
>NW_006800626.1:54549-59944 GCF_000485575.1 Poecilia formosa | reverse complement strand
TGATAAACTAATAATCTGAAATATATCATGGATGGCACAATTTGTGCTGACCCTCTCACTTCCCATTCAGTCAGTCAAACCTAGCTTACTCTGTCTTTACTGTCAGTCTTGCTAGTACATTAAAAAAACTTTTTAAAATAAATAAAGAATGCTTAACCTGGGGGTGGGGTGGCAAGTAAAGCCTGGTTTATAATAAACTCAGGGAATCCCAGAATTAAAACCCTACTTCTTCCTCACAGGGAGGATCGACTACTCCACCTTCGTTTGTCCAGATGCCAGGTATGTCTCAAAGTAACACAGATCTTCAACATTAAATCTATAGACTTTTACCACTCCCAAATTTTTGGCTCCAACAATCCCAGCACATTATTTTTATATATCATATGACAAATGTTTTCTTACCCTCATGCAGGATCACACATGCTGCCCAGCTACTACAGCATGAGGCGTCCCTTCATATCCGACGCAGACTTTTGCACACCCACCAAGCAGTTTCCTTCCGATGTCTATTCTTCCACACAACCCTCCTCTATGAGCAGCTACTCCTCTCTCATCGACAGCTACTACCCAGAAACCTTTGGTGACTACCGTAGCGCAGCCACCTTCTCCAGCTCTGGCAGCTCCTTCCTGCCCTCGTCAACCATTTCCTCCCTGTTGCCAACTTTCAACGGAGATTCACCGCATTTATTTCTGGTAGGATTTTTGCAGAGTTTTTATATCCTTGAACTTTTGCTGACAAGGTGATACATATTTGTATATAATTATGAAGTGGAAAGAAAATACATGGTTTTAATTTTCTTGCGCACCCACAATTTTGTTTCCGTTCATAGAGCGTTAATTCCATAATGGTACAACTGTGGCTCCCATCAAAGGCGTCTGATGCTTCACCATTCTTTGTTTTTAGAGCCTGATTTTTCTTCTAAAATCGTAAACATGAAAGCATTTATGTGGTGCTCACCACATTTATTTTTCTTACCATTTAATTTGATCACGAGCAGCTGTAGACCAAAAGCATTCAACCACTTTTGCTTGAAAGAATTTTGATCCCAAACCAAAATAGGAAACAATCGACTCAAAAGAACCGCGTGCCTTTGTTTTAAGGCAAACCTGCAAGATGTCTGGCATCATTCAGGTGTAGAATAATTCACTGATCCAGGTCCTGTGATACTCTGTCTGCTTTGCTTGCATTAAAAATATGCAATGTTGAATTTTTGAGGCAGAGTACTTTTACCTTGTTGATGTTGACCCACATGACAAAATGTTTTGATCTGGTTTAGATCAAAGCATATTTTTGTGTTTGAATGTTCTAGTCAAAGTCCAGGCTTAAATTTATTTGAGAATGTATGGGAAAATGATCTTCATCGATGCTCTCCATCCAATCTGCCTGAGCTTGTTCTGTCTGATGCCCCAAAACACCTAAAAGTAAACATGGTTTGACAGACAGGCATTCCACACTTTTCAGCTCCTAGATACTGACGTGTGGATTGACACAAAAACTTTAACTTTTAATATTCTGTCCCTCAGTTATTACTCATCACATCATTTTCAATCACACATCAATGGTAATTTTCTGGTTTTGGTGGCAGGTACTTCCCTCTCTTCCCTAGCAACAGGATATTCAACATAATACAACACTGTGTGGTGACTGTAGGAGATTTATTATCTGCACATGTCTACACCCACTTTCTCACCTGGAATGGATACAAGCACTGTGCTGTAAGCGGCAAGAGGGAAGTATGGGAAAAATGTTTTAGTGAAGGTCCTGGATGGAAAGTGTTTTCAGTTTTGATCTTTAAAATCATTTTTTGCTAAAGTTATCTGTGAAACCTGCTGCTGGTTCATACACCCCACCAAATAAAAGATTTTACACAACAGCTATTTGCTGATTTGTTCTTTAGAAAATTAGTATAATTCAACAACCACTGATACATGGGATTGGTGTGGTCATGTAAAATTAAGCTTACTGAAAATTTCAAAGTAAAAGCCTCAGTGTTCCTTTCATACTGTCTCCATATTAAGGTGATAAAAGATCAGTGGGATATTGGTTCAAGACAAAGATTCCATGATTGTCATTGCACACTTTGAACCACTCTGAACTTTCAAAATAAGGCCCACACATAGCCTACAAAACAAAACCATTCATGTTTTACACAATGGCTAATTGCATATTTGGCCCTTATAAAATGTGTATAACAAAACTGCTGTTAAGCATGATTGGTGTGACCTTTTGAAATCAAGCTTACTGAAATGTTCAAAATGAATGCCTGAGTATACTTGGCTACTCTATGTATTTAACCTGGGGAAAGAGTACATTGGGATATTGCCTTAAAACATAGGCTTCATGCTTGTGCTCCAACACATTGTAATAGTATCATCAGCATGCTAGTGATTGTCGCACACACTAAATGTAGCATTTAAGGTAACCTTAAAGCATGATGTTGAAATTATTCATTTAATTCAAAATGCTCCATTTAAAGCACAACATTGCTGGAAAAAGGAACTGTGCTACCTCTGCAGGTAGTACAGAGGTATATTTACCAGGGTACAACTACCCTGGTAAATATAGAGGATAATAATAATTGGCCCCAGAAAACTAGACTGGTTCCTGGAAAAGGTTCCAGTTGTGGAAATGCTCCATTTAAAGGCTGAAAAGTTTTATTCTTTCATTCAGAAATTGGAATATTGGAATTCTGACTGGGAAAGTTGGAGCTACCTCACAAACTCCAAAGTCAGAAGTCCAAAATGGCTGCCAACTGTTATAGGGGAGGTGGGGTTTGGCCCCTTTAAGATCATTACAGGTTTTGGGGTTTACATGTGTTTACACATCATTACTGAATGATCCACACATGGAAGGGGGCGACAGGTAAGGGGGTTGTGGGCTAAATCAATGCACCAATGTAGCAGTGGTTTGGTTTCACACTGCAGTGTCAAACAGGCCACTGTTCACCCCTTCACCTGTGGTGGCTTTGCACCAAGAACCACTGAAGGAAAATACTGAAGAAAGCAAAACAAACAAAAAAAAACCCTCTGAAGAAGACACTGAGCACAACTTCCTTCTTCACCAAATATAAATAACATAGTGGTTGGAGGATTTATATTTTGTCTTTGTGTTGGTTGCATTTATCCAGAATGTCCTGGGTAGGTTTGCTTCCTGCTTTTGGGGTGGTTTCTGGTCTGCTTGGCGTTCACATATGCATTCGAGCCACATCAGAGTTCACTTCCAACTAAAATGAAACGGGTTTGTTGGCGGACCAGAGTTCACCTTTTTGATCTCAGTTGAACATTCACACCTCCTCAAAACAACCAGACTGTTTGATTAAAGCAGTCTAAGGGGGGTGATGTGAAAGCACCTGTAATTACTATGACGAGTATGGGACACTCAAACACATTTTGCAAAATGTGTTTGACATCAGAGAGCACAGACATTAATTGTAGCTTTCATCTGATTATGGAGGGTTACTCTGGAGAAAAGCTCTTACTCAGGTGAAAGTTGCATGTTGTCAGCTATGCCAAAATGCTTCTGCAAACTCAGATGCATCTCTGAAATTCCTAAAGACCTGTACCGTATGCACATCAACTTCTATGATGGGAAACATCCATCCATTTTCTAACACCCTTGTCCCTTAGTGGGGTCAGGAGGTACTGCTGCCTCTCCAGCTAACGTTCCAGGCGAGAGGCGGGGTCACCCGGACAGGTCACCAGTCTGTCGCAGGGCAACACAGAGACACACAACCATGCACACACACACTCACACCTAGGGACAATTTAGAGAGACCAATTAAGCTGACAGTCATGTTTTTGGACTGTGGGAGGAAACCAGAGTACCTGGAGAAAACCCACGCATGCACAGGGAGAACATGCAAACTCCATGCAGAAAGACCCCAGGCCGGGAATTGAACCCAGAACCTTCTTGCTGCAAGGCAACAGTGCTACCAACTGCACCACAAACAATGTAATCAATAGTTGGTAGTTGCATGTTTTTTTTGCTGACTATGATCTGAAAGAGGGCTATGGTTGCACTCCTGACAGTCTGTAACTCATTAAATTAGCTGCTGCATATATAACACTTACAATATTTACAGGTTTACAAACATCTGTTTGTAAACCTGCTCCTTTAATGTTTAAATGCGTCAAACTCTGAGTATTACATTGTCACTGCCTTGCAATGCTAACAGTGTTAGCCTGACCTCTGAGCACAACAATTTGCAGTTTCCTCTAGTTTTCTGAGTTCCATCTTGGACAAAGCCAAGTTTGATGTTATCTCATTTTACTTATGAAATGATGGAATGTAAAATACACTAGTGGTCATCAAAAGAACTGCAACGTTAGCTTGATGTTCTAGTACAGTGGTTCGATCGAACCCCAGTTGTTCGATGAGTCGGTCTCAGGGGTTCAGCGGAGCCTCTGCCGTGGACGAAAAGACACACTGTGTAAAGTCGTGATGATGCCCCGCTTTGCCATCACTTGCTGCAGAGGATCACGTTACATTGCTGAGCCAATCAGACCTGTGGAGGAGCCCTGATTGAAGGAGCTCCACTCTCACCATGGATTTGAACTTGTGTCTTTAATTACTTCAGCAAAACTCACAGTTTTTACCAAATGGGCTCTTTGCACCTAAGGTGTTGACGTCACATCTCCAGGAGCTAATGCGGCTCACTTTTTTCCGCTTTGAGTTACCATGACTGGTAGAAAAGACTAAGTCGTATTTCAGATGCAAAAAACGCAATACTATGAACATTGTTGTCTTCCTAATGGGCTTTTAAGTTTTCATTAATTTCCAAGCGATCCTGAATTAAGAACATGGTGGTTTGTAAATATTTGCCACTACCAGTTAAAGCTAACGCTGCACAACACAAAGTTTACAGCCTTCACTTCACTCCGGATCAGCCTAAAACTACCGGGGACACGGATGGTAAATAAAGGAGCCTCCCTGAGTTATTTCCATGGAATCACTTCTATATTCAGCCTGAAAGAGTTTATGGGAACCAGAGAGCAGACCAGAGGCAGACAGCCGAGCAACTGATCCGCCTGTACATCCTGCTATCTGAGCTCTTCACAAGAAACATGCAAAGGTAATAAAACGAAATAACACGGAGACATGAAGCAACACGGTCATATTTTTCTAAAAGCAGCAACTTTGAACCTGAACAGCTGAACCAGATCTCTGACACCAGAGCTGCGCTACTGTCAAGCTATGAGGCTTGTTGAGCTCCGTCAGGCTTCGGAAGTAAAAAGCCCGAACCGGAACCTCCCCGTTAGTCTGTGACACTAACGACAATAAACACACATAATATACTTGAAAATAAGATAAATACATTGTCCGTTAGAATGTTTAGGTACTTACATAGCAAATTTTAACAAGAACAACGTCAGAGAATATTGCCTACTAGCATAA
>NW_006800626.1:51930-54491 GCF_000485575.1 Poecilia formosa | reverse complement strand
AGTGACCCAACTAGAGTCTAGTTGGGTCACTCCATGTCTTGATTTGGAGGAAAAAAATCATATTTTATTTATCACTACAGAAGGGTTCAGTGAATGCGCATATGAAACTGGTGGGTTCAGTACCTCAAAAAAGGTTAAGAACCACTGCTCTAGTACTCGTTTGTTCTAGTCAGATTATTCTTTAACATGATTCTAATGCCAAATTTTGTTAAACCTAATAATTTGAAGTCATATTTCATTTTCAAACTCTTGAGGCTGGTTGGTTCTCTCCACCATGTTCATGGATGCTGTAATGAAAGTTATAATATCAGACGATATCAAACGCAGCATGAATGCAGTCCCCTTTTTAAAAGTGTTAAAATGTGTTTTGGGAAAACATACAATGTTCCGTAAAAGTAGACGCTGTGAAAAAAAAAAGTTATCACAAAATAGATGATGCCGTGACAGAAGACCTTTTGTGATGGCTGAAGATCAGGGTGCTATCTGATGAGGAAATGAATAACTGAAACGTTCTTCCTCTTTGTTCATGTTTTCCTGCTTTAGCGTGACTCATGGGACCAGTCGGGACCTGAGCCAGTGTCCCAGGTGGAGGGCCTCTGTCCGGACAGCCTGGGTTCTGTCAGCGTCCCACCCTCCATAGCCAGCCCGGAGCCCTCTGGGAGCCCATCCCAGTACCGCTCCCCCAGCCGTGGCTCCTCCATGGGGCCTGTCTCCGGCAGCCAGCCGTACACCCTGCATTCACTGGAGGACGTCCACTACCACCCTTTGACTTCTGGCGGCACCTACTCTGTGCCCTCCTCCTTTCCCTGCCCCCCATACATGAGCAGCCCAGTCAGCGACCTGGTGTCCAAGATGGTGTCAGAGGACATGGCGGAGGGTCACAGTGGCCTCCCAGCTGGCACCGAGGCCCACTCTTCATGGGCTAAGGAGGACGGGGTGAGCCCCTGGTCCCCCTATGAACTCCGGAGGGCCTACTGACCTGAGCGTCCAACCAAGACTGAGAGGTCAGCATGTCCAAATGAATGAAATTTGACAGACTTTTCCCATGAAAAGCACTGAGCTTGACATAAAATGTCAGAGATGTGTGTGTTGTTTTTTGGACATTCATCATCATTGTTTTATTCAACAGCTAATATTTGTACTTTAATAACAACAGAGTAGTAATTGGTTGACTAAGTTGGCCAAAACGATGTGGTAGGAGGATCACATTTACTTACTGCAAAGAAGAAAATAAAAGGGTTTTTATTATTATTATTATTATTATCTTTTTTTGTCTATTTTTTAAGCTTGTATTATATGTAAAAAAGATTGGAGAAAATGGCCACTGAACCTGAAACTGACACAAATAAAGTGCATTTACAGATGAAGTATGTTCCATCTACAAACTACTCCACTGTCCTCCTACAGAGACGTGACAAAGTCTCTGCTTTGCTTCTTGTTTTTAAGTCTCTTTCTGACCTGATAAAGCAGACAGGAAGACACACTGTCCAACTTGTTACCATTTTTTTTTTACTTCATGGAATTTTATGTGCTAGGCTTACACAAAGTAGTGCATAAGTTGAGTTTAAAATTAAATTTATTTGCATAGCACATTTCAGCAGCAAGGGTTCCAGTCATTATGACTTAGTGTTTTACACCATAAAACAAAATACAATAACCAAATATGAAACAATGAATATTATATCATCAAATATACATCATGTAGACTGATCAATATTATATTCAATATTGCCTTTGAGTCATTATGACTCAAAGGCACCTCTAGCCAGATGGGTTTTAACTTTGATGTAAAGGAGTTTCATCTTTGATGTAAATGAGTTTCTGCAGACTTTCTGAAGTTTGTTCAAGATTAGTGGAGCATAGAAGCTGAATGCTGCTTCTCCATCTTTGATTCTGACTCTGGGGATGCAGAGTAGAAGGGAACCAGAAGATCAGATGACAACCGGTCTTTAGTGTTAAATTCATATTTGTAAAACTCTGAAAAGTGTCTGCTGGTTTGTGAGTTCAGCTGGCCTGAGTCATTGCCTCGGTGTTGGAAAACTGTTTTCACTGCAGTTTTCCAGCTTTGTACTAGAGATCGATTTGTTTCGTTCCTGTTTTTTTCCACAGTAACTCAAGTTCAGGTAGATTGGGAGCTTCCATCTACTCAAACGTCTTTTTACAGATTAGACTGAATGATTGATACATGAATGTGCTTTGTAGTTCTGCTGCACATTGTGTAGCCTACAAAAATACCAACAGGACTTTATACTTTCTGTCTTTTCTTACCTCTGTTCCTTGTGGAGGGTAACACTAACAAATCCAGTTTAGGTAGACGACAAAACTTTAGTAGGTTTGCACCTGTGCCATCTTCTATGTTCAGATGATGGAACAGACAGATTAGTGATTCTTGAGAATAGGGACAAAATGGGTTTTAATTTTCCCCCCAAAATGTTTTTATTATTATTTCTCAACCTTATGTATGCAAATATGACAAATAATGTTTTGAAAAGGTAAAGATGCTAGGTGCAGACTCCCAGTTGCAACAATTTTTAAAAGTTACATTTTCAATCAACCTGACC
>NW_006800626.1:44351-48304 GCF_000485575.1 Poecilia formosa | reverse complement strand
TAATAAAAACATTTTGGGGGGAAAATTAAGACCTGTTTTGTCCCTATTCTCAAGAATCACAGGATGTTCAAAGCTTGGCATGTTGCTTTAGAACCTAACTCTGACCTGTCTGCTGTATTCCTGGGTCTGCATGGAGCTTTTTCTTCTCTAATGTTCTCAAGCAAACCTCTGAGGCCTTTAAGGAACAGCTGAGTTTACAGGTGCTGGTCATAAAATTAGAATATCATGTAAACTATGACTTATGTCAGCAATTCCAGTTAAAAAGTGAAGCTTGTATATTATATTCATTCATTACACATTTTTTTGTAATGCTGATCTTTATAACTCACAACTAATGAAAACCCCAAGTTCAGCATCTCAGAAAATTAGAATATTACTTAAGATCAAAACAAAAAAAGGATTCTTAGAAATGTTGGCCAACTGAAAAGTATGAACATGAAAAGTGTGATCAGGTTCAGTACTTAGTTGGGGCTCCTTTTCCCCAGATTACTGCAGCAATGCGGCGTGACGTGGAGCTGATCATTCTGTGGTGCTGCTCAGACATTATGGTTGCTCTGATGGTGACCTTCAGCTTTTCTGAATTGTTGGGTCTGGTGTATCACATCTTCCTCTTCACAATAACCCATAGATTTTCTATGGAGTTAAGGTCAGGTGAGTTTGCTAGTTAATTAAGAATAGGGATAAACCAGGTACTGGTAGCTTTGGCTCTGTGTGCAGGTGCTAAATCCTGTTGGAAAATTAAATCTGTATCTCCATAAAGCTGGTCAACAGCAGGAACCATGAAGTGCTCTAAAACTTCCTGGTAGATGGTTGCGTTGACCTTGGACCTCAGAAAACACAGTGGATCGACACCAGCAGATGACATGGCAACCCAAACCATCACTGACTTTGGAAACTTTGACTGGATTCGGTGCTGCTCCTCTCTTCCTCCAGACTTTGGGACCTTAATTTCCAAAACTTTCTTTCATCAGAGAACATAACTGGATCTCTCAGCAGCAGTCCAGAGTCCTTTCTGTCTTTAGTTCAGGCAAAGTGCTTCTGATGCCGTCTCTTGATCAAGAGTGGCTTGACAAAAGGAATGTGACAGCTGAAACCCATGTCTTATCTGTGTGTGGCGAGTCTTGAAGCTCTGACTCCAGCTGCAGTCCACTCTTTGTGAATCTTACTCGTATTTTTAAATGGGTTTGTTTCACAGTCCCCTCTGAGGTTATCCCGACTGGTTGTCCATTTTTTTTCCTACCACATCTTTTCTATGAATGTGCTCGGACACAGAGCTCTGTCCACAGCCAGCTCCTTGATGTTTGTGTCTTACCCTCTTGTGCAAGGTGTCAAAGGTCATCTTTTGGACAACTTTCAAGTCAGTAGTCATTCCCATGACTGTGTAGCCTACAGAACTGGACTGAGAGACCATTTAAAAGCCTTTGCATGTGTTTTGAGTTAATTAGCTGATTAGTGTGCGACACCAGAGCTCTTCAATATTGAACCTCTTAACAATATTCTAATTTTCTGACCTACTGAATTTGGAGTTTTCATTAGTTATCAATCATCCACACTAAAATAAATAAATGTTTGAAATATATTAGTCTGTATGTAACAAATTAATATATTTTATTTTTTCAATGGAATTACTGATTTAGATAAACTTTTTCATGATATTCTAATTTTATGACCAGTGCCTGTATAATTTTACTCCCATTTTGCAGTTGTGCATTGCTTTGTGTTGGTATTACTAAATCCTACTAAAATACATTAAAGTTTGTAACTATAATGTGACAAAATGTGGAAAAGTCCAAGGAGTAGGATCATCTTTGCGGGGTGGTGGGGTAAGGGTTAGGGATTCAAGCTCTCTCGATGACTTTCCCCACCTCGTCCGTCAACTGGGTGTTTAAAAGGAAAACAAAGGCAATGCACAGGCCACCGCACGCCGTCCGCAGCTTCCTGTTCCAACTGGAAGCACCTGAGCAAAGAATGAGTGCATATCAATATTTAAACATGATCAAAATGTCTTAAAACCAACTAAATGCCTAAAACTGTAATAGAACTCCCCAGCTAATCTCAGCTAATTAATCTGAATGTCAAAAAAGGCAATGAACCCATCCCCAAATATCTAAAGGTACTGAGTTGAGCAGTAAGGAAAGCACATTTTTACAGTACAAAACCCAAAAGAGTGAATTCTAGCAGTAGTTCAGTACATAGTCATTGTAAACCTTCAGAAGGGCAATCTGCCATGAGAGCTGTGAAAATGAAGTAGGAGTCCAGGTTAACTCGAGGTAAATTGGTGTAATAAAGTTGTCTTATTAAACTTCATTATTAAATAAATATTAATTAAGGACACATTGTCAGTAGTCCACCTCGGGGTCTCAGGGTGTTTCGGCCATTATCAGGTTAGGGATAGGGTAGCAGGTTTTGGATTCAAAATAATCCCAGCAGATTATTTTGGGAAATCTGCTGGGATTTCCCAAAATAATTTGCTTGGAATTCAAAAATGTTGTGGTTTGAAAAGAAATGGGAATTTTTTTTGATGATTTTATACAGTTTTGTTATGTCAGTTACGTCTTGATGTCCCTCTGTCCAACGTCCAAAAGAATGCTTTTACCTTTATCCCAAGTTAGACATGTTAATAAAAAGACCAGGAATGCAGTTTGTTATTTAAAACAATTGCATGTATAATTTGTATTATTTCTACATAGATCCTTCATTTCCTCTTTTTAACCATTATAATTCACTGAAGTGAATTTTCAGTCAATAAATTAGAGAAGATTGTATTCATTTAATAACGCCACAGCTTAAAACCACAGCAATTTAATTAATCCTTATCATTCACAAAGCCGGCCCAAGATTATTTGAGGTCAAGGGCAGCAATTGATTTGGTGCCCTTGTTGTCAATTATTATAAATAATAATCTGTTGTTTGTGTTTTGCATTTAACTTTCTCATCATGACTTGCCGAATTCTTTTGCTTGACCTTAGAATGACTTACTTTACATTAATTTGGATTAAATGAATTAAAAGTACTGTCGATAAACAGTAACTAGGTTGTTTATCTGACTTTGTCTGCTTCTCAGTGCAGAATCATCAGAATTGGGAAGGAAAAGACAACAATTTAATTATACATACAAAAACAAATTAACTATTGTAATTTTATTGACCTATTTTCATCTTAAAACATAAAGATAAACCATCATTATTAAGAATATCAGGATTTTCTTTGTATGACCACAATTGGTACATTTGTCACTGTAAAATTCAAAATAATTTCAAAGATTTTCTACTAATTGAAAACTTACCTCACATAGGCAGTCAGGGTGAGCTTCACGGTGGGCTCAATTTAAATGAACATTACAACAAATCTAAACATTTGATATCTGCATCTTGTTACAAGTCAAGTGCTTCTTGAGCAGCAGTTCAGTTCACTTATTCCTTGGACTGGCCCTGCTTGTACAGAACACAATAACTTTTCCAGCTACTTGTCATTTTTCGGGTTGTTTTTCTGTCAGAGTAAAACAGACATTTTATTCTGGTGTCATAGGAATAAAACCAGAATAATGTCTTGTTACATTATCACCTCCTATTGCTTTTTCCTGGCTCTCTTCATATTCTAAGTACAGTAGTTTAAAGAAAACAACCTGCATGTCCTGAAATCAGAACAAATATTTCAGATTTTTCTGACATATTCTGCTCCATATTTGACCTCACATAGGGGCTCATTGAAAATATTATGTAAAAGGTTGACACCCATGGATGGATGGATGGATGGATGGATGGATGGATGGATGGATGGATGGATGGATGTCTTTTTTAGGTGGAGTAATGTTATTGACATCCATGGCTGTCTATCCTTCGTTGGGAATGAATAATTCTGTGTTTTCCTCTGTCTCTTTCAGCTGCTTGCATGCTCATATAAACACACACACACACACACACACACACACACACACACACACACACACACAC
>NW_006800626.1:42433-43952 GCF_000485575.1 Poecilia formosa | reverse complement strand
TGGTCTCTGTTAACACTTGATGCATGATCTGACCAAGAACCCTGGAGGTTCGCCGTGGCAACAAGTTATTAGCAGATCCTTTAGTTCCTGTAAGAGACGACATGGAGTGGGTTGGAGTCTTCAACCTGCAGCTCTGCAAGTGGCTCTTTCAAACTTCCTCAACAGTCCAGTTAATCATTATAAATACAGATGTGATGAAAAATACAGTGGTAGCAGTTATTAACTGAGTAATCCTTTTTGCAAATGTTTTTCTTTGAGAACCTTAAAAATGACAACAGTCTCTTCAGTAGATATTTATCAAAAACTGGAAGTTGCTCATTTTTAAAAGGTTATGAAACAACAATAATAATAATAATAATAATAATAATAATAATAATAATAATAATAATAGCTCTTTGAACTGTAAAGGCTGCAGAGCCCTGCTCTTTCCCTCAGACTGGTTTGTCCATCAGTGGCTCTCGATGAGGTGAATTTCAAATCCAACTCAGATCCTCAAAGTCTTTCTGCTCCTGGAAGCTTTTCTCTTTTCCTGAAAGCATTTTTTCTGCTTCTCAGCAGGTGGTCTTATCCTGCTGAGAGAGCAGGGCACAGGGGTCAATCATTACAAAATAAAGAGTCATTTCTGCTGTCAGGTCAGCCTAATTAAGCTCATTAAATGTCACACAACTTTATGGAAAAAGACAACTTTTAATTTTAGATAAATATGTTCTCTGGGAAGTTTAAAGAACCGTTATTTTATTTATAATTTTATGATTTAAAACAAAGATAAATTGGGCGTGCTGTGGTGGCACAGGAGTTAAGCACAACCCATGTATGAACACCTTAGTCCTCAACACAGCTGTCACAGGTTCAATTCCCAGCCTGGTGACCCCCACTGGATGCCCTCCCCCCCTCCCATCACCAACCCTCGTGTCAATTAACTATCAAATAAAAGCCACTAGAGCCTGTAAAGATACATTTAAAAATATGGGAATGGATAGTTTTTTTCTCAGTGGGATGGAAAATGTTTTAAAACAACAAAAATTACATAGATTCTGACCTAATGACAAGAAAAACATCTGAAACAAACAAATGAAACAAATGTCTGTTTGGTGTCATTCTTTGAGGAAATTCAACGCAAATTTTGCCAGAAAAAAAAACAAAAAAACAGCTGAAACCTGCATTTATTTTCATGTCCAAAGAACCAACTAATATTTAAAAATGTTAGTTGGTTCTTTGTCATGTTAACCAACGTTATAAAGAATCCAAAAGTTAAGGAAGGTTTGACATGGTGAAGGTTATTCATATACAGTATTAGGAGAAAATAATATTTTAATCTGCTGCATTATTACCGTTTCTGCTCTGGTAATAACTCGGCAAAGGTTCAGGCATGTCACCGCGAGATGGCGCTACTGTGCCGCCAGAGGAGCAAAAGGTGGGCGGGGAGAGAGAGAGAGAGAGAGAGAGAGAGAGAGAGCTGGGACTGCGAGGCAAGGGACGAGACTTTATGATCAAAAATAATAATATTATGATCAAAACT
>NW_006800626.1:39674-42332 GCF_000485575.1 Poecilia formosa | reverse complement strand
TCATGTAAAATTTCTTCATGTTGACCAAAACAAAATAAATATAACTACTACACTGATGAGCATCCAGGTGGGGGTTATGATAATTAAAATATGTACTACATGAAATAAATTGGCTGTTTCATATTTTAACTGCAGGGAAAATTAAACAAAATTGTTAGAAACCACTAAAAATATTTAAATAATAAGAATGTGCTATTTTATTAAATATAAATACAAATAACACGTTTTAAATGCTAAGCACATCAACAGTTATTTAATGAACAATATTTTTTACATGTATTTACTATGTTTTTGTGATTTTATTGGATCAACTTTTTTATAAATTTCTTAATATGTGATCTAAGAGGTGGTTTGTTAACAGGCTTCAGTTTCTCCTTCAGAATTAGAAAAACAAAAACACAAATGTAAGATTTTTTGAACTATGTATTTTGCCAGCAGAGCAGCTCAGTGCCTCCCGCCCTGCAGCAGGTCAGAACTCTGGAACCTTTTGCTGCTGCAGCTCAAGGCCTGCGATGGCAAAGATGGCTGCTGCCATTTGCCCCGCCCCCTTCTATCCCACTTTTGTGCGTTTTTCTTTCCCATAAAACCTTTAAAAACGAACATTTCACACATTTCTTGTGCGCGTGGTCCATCAGTGGATATGTGAGGTCAGATTTGGGTGAAATTCTCCTTTAAATGTGCGCAAAAAGCGTCATCTATAGCCGGTGTGTGTAATAAGGGCTGTGATGATCTGATATGCCAAAAGGAGCATAAAATTGATAAAAGTGTGTTTTTTTCTCACCAAAGCATAAAACACAGTTATATTACATTAAAGTGGGGCTTTTACAAAGTCCTTGGGTAGTTATTTTTATTGAAAAATTGATTTGAGAGCATTGCTTCTGAATATTCAAATTGTAAGTAACGCGCAATCAAATCATTGTCAAATCATTGAGTTCTAGGGGTTTTAAATAGTAGGCATGGAGGGAGAAAATCTCAAACTAATATCTTCCCAGCTTTATTACAATATTGTTGTATGCTCTGATCCCGCTGGAACACATGAGACTTGTTGTTTTTGGAGACTTTTATAGAAATTTCGTTCTTGGCCATTTTGCTGAGGCAGAACAGAACGTTGTGGAGATCCAAAGGTCTTCTCCAGGGATCCTCTCCTCATCTCAGCCATCATGTCTGGTGAGTAATGCGTTGGATTTTTCTATTTGAAGATTCTCATTTTTTGGCTTTTGTCCTGTTAGAAAGAAAAGGAAAAAAAAAGAAATGCTAATGTTGGTTATGGAAATAGATGTTTTGCGAGACAAAGTAAGGACATGTTGGAGTGAGGAGAAAACGTGGATGGCTGTTTTTCCATCTAGATGTTCACTTTTATGCACGTTTACAATAATTCCTGAATGTGAAAACATCTTTTTTTCCAGCCTTTTTTGGGGAGTGTTATATTTAATTGCCACCTTGCCTCCCTGTGGAAGCTGGATGTGTCCTGCAGACTTTCAGCTCCTGAGAGCTTAACCGACATTTATGAATTTTACAGGACGTTTTACTTCACCCTGAGCGTTTCGTTGACGCACTCCAGGACACGTAGATGAGAGTTTTTTTTGCACACATTTTGATCAAGGTGATTTGCCAGTGGGGCTAAGATTTAAGACTTCGGCGCTCTGCCCGAACTGCTTGTGCGTAACAGGGCGTTTGAGTGGGATGTGTCTGCGTGTCATTTTAGCCCACTATTTCCCCACGTTTAAAACAAATCAAAGAGAAGCATTTAACTATATGAATATTTATCAGAGGAGGTTTTGAACCCGAGCCTTTCGTGTCTTATCAAATTTCTTCACCAATCCATTAATTTGCGCCTTTGGGGCCAAATTACGCGCGCATATGTTCCAATATGTTCCACGTTCTTTAACGCTTTCTAAGCGCCGTTATTATTTTTGTTTGTTTTATAAAACCTGTAAATGATCCCTTGTGCAAACGTCGTCTGTTTATACTGTCATGCATTCAAAGAAGGGGAAAAGCGGAGATTTAAATAAAATAAGTGATTCTGGAGGAGAGTTGATTGGCAGTTTGAATTGTAAACAACCCCGACATGAAATGGCTGCAACGTTTTTTCCACAACACATCTGATCATCATGAAACTGAAGAAAATTCCTGAGTATTTTTTGTCGACACACACCCAGTGCATTCATGTCCTTTTAAACTTCTGCGGAGCACGACTAAACATTTATAGTATTTTTTTTTTAGGTTTCTTGGTACGAACGCTTTATTAAGTCTTTCCAAAGCATTTTTAAGATCAGTTATACAAATGAACCACATGATTTAACTGTAATAAATATGTTAAAGTCAGTAATTAATCCATTCCGCGCGCGATTTACGTAGAAATAAGTACTTACTGTGGCGGTATTTTTGTGCCGATTTACATTCCTTTCTTTTCTTCCTGGTCTGCGCGGAGTGCGGATTCAACAGATCAGAAAAGCGCCGCAGCCTGAGACTCAGGAGGGGGGCGTTTGAGGAAACGCCGAGAACCTGAGCTGCCAGCCGGGAGCGCAAGGAGCGGGACAGACGGGCTTTACGCACAGAAAACTTTCAAAAATACAAATCATTTATAATGTTCTTGCAAACATGTTATTGTTATTATTATTATTATTATTATTATTATTATTATTATTATTATTATTA
>NW_006800626.1:35024-39336 GCF_000485575.1 Poecilia formosa | reverse complement strand
ACACACACACACACACACACACACACGCACACACGCACACACACACACACACCTGCCATGCTTCTGCTGCCCCTGCAGGAACCTGACCCAGTAAATCACCAACTGCCCTTGCGGCAGTAAGCAAATCTGGAAAATGTTTAGCAGTAAGAAATATTGTCACCTTCCTAGAATGAAGTGATTCTGTTTTTTTTCTTTGCTAAAAAATTGATTTGATATTTATTTATGGCAAAAGAAATGAAATCGCCACATCTTTTTTGCCAGAACAGGATTTAGGAGAAAAACTAACTAAATAAAGACGATTATTTAAGGAAGGTGACGACATGTACAAAACTCTAACTGTCTATTTCCTCCTCCATATGATCCAACCATCCTCCTGGTGGCTGACTGTTTCTCCAGGTTTACTTGGAGCAAAAGGAACTTTGTCCATCCGTGCCCCAAAGTAAGTGAAACATCAAAGTTCAGAACGTTTTAAAGCTGCATTCATTTTACTGTTTCCAGTCAATCTCTATAAAATCTGCAGCCCTGCCTACATGCCGTAGTTATACGATCCTCCGCTCGATCTCAGATCCCGGGCAGCGCGCTGCATGCCCCGGTGCTGACAGGCAGCAACCTGCCCTGACCCGCCCTGACCCCGCGGAGCACAGCTCTCAGATGAAAGCCTCGGCCGTGCAGGGCTTGTCGGAATGCAGCTGCTGTAAATGATTGTCAGCTTTAAGCCTAAACGCTCCAGAGTGTTAGTTGCTGCTGCCGCCATGACATGAGGGAGTTGAAATAGCGTCAGAGCGCAGACAGGACCGCGTCATCACGCCGCATTGTCTCATGTTATTGCTGATTAATCTGCAGTTTATTACACTAATCTAATTTTTAAAAAATCTGATCTCATTAGGTCGTCACGAGGACCCTCCTCCAGCCCCTCCGGCCGACATGAGCTCGCGAGCCCCACAGCTGCGCGCGCCCTCCCTCCCTGTCACTAAGAGCTCGTGCAGCCTTAACATGCAGGCGGGCGCGTTCAGCGACCCCCAGCAGCAGTTCGGGGACTTGATGTTGCCCAGCAACGACTACAGTTTCAGTTCCAGAGGAGCCGTGGACTACAACTCCCTGCCTCCTCTGCCCACATCCTCCCCGCTGCCCTGGAGTCACGCGATCTCCTCAGACGTGGATTACTACGGCCAGGGGATGGTGAGTCTCAGTCTTCCTCCATGAAAAGCATCTCTTCTATTTTTAGCAAATCCAAAGTTAAAAAGCGTCACTTTTATTTTTATTCACAACTTTTGCGTGACTCCACATTTCACGTCAGTTTATGGCAAAATTAACGAGAGAAGAAGAATCAAGTAAAACATTAGTCAGGTCAGTTATCAGAAACTTTCAGTAAATTACTTCAGTATATTACATTTTAGACAATCAAATGTGACTCAGTGTGCTTAAAAGACAAAGAAACAAGCTAACAAAACAACAACCAAAATTGCAAAATTAATTGAATAAAGTGCTAACATGAATCATAAAACTAAAATGAAAAAAACCACATTAAAGCATATGTAAAATCTTCTTCTTCTTCTTCTTCTTCTTCTTCTTCTTCTTCTTCTTCTTATTATTATTATTATTATTATTATTATTATTATTATTATTGTTATGTTAGTTAGAATGCCATTTGTTATTTTAATATGTTGGAAATAAATCTTTGTTTCCTCTAATTTTAGTCAAACTAAGATTCAGCCCAAATGCATCATTACAAACCTTCATCGCTTTACAATTACACTTTATGAGACATTTTCATGCAGGCATTTTCTGATTGCATAAAAAACAGAACATAAATATCCTTTACTGTCCCACTGTGGGACCAGCTGCAAGTTGAAGACAAACAGTCATACAGAGACAAACATTTGTGAAATTAAGAAATGAGACCTTACAGTAAACATAAAGAAAAATGATTCTCTGCTCTTATTAAAAATAACATACTCATGGTGGGGCAGTGGAAAAGGGGTAAAGAGTGACTTACACAGAGGCCTCAGTCACAGGTTCGAGTCCTGGTGCGATGACTTCCATGTCTTCACCGTCTCTCATGACCCACTTTCCTGTCTGACAACAGTCCAATAAAGATCATTAGAGCCATGAAAACCTAACATAAAACATAATGTACTCCGAGTAAAAGAGATGTGCATCTGAGGAAGACAAATCTAGGAAAAATCTGGATTCTTTCACTTTTTAACCATATTTCAGATGTTGTTAAAAGTAAATGTATAAATTTTATCTCCAATAATTAACACAATTTACAATGAACTGTAAGTAAAGGCTGCACTGACTGCAGGGTGATTTTCACACTAATCTGTGGTGTGACCAAACATTTTCTGAGCCAGACTTGTTTCCCACTCTTAGAGTTAAATTCTCACTCTTTCTCACTGTGTCCTGTTTCCATGACAACTTCTACTCAGACTAACGCTCTACATCTGCTGGTCGTTCCCCCCCTCTTCCAGGCGGCCTGCTCCTCGTCAGAGTCCCTGACACTCTACCCCCCCCTGGATCCCAACAGCTACTCCCCGCAGGACTCCTTTTCCTCTTCCTCCTCGTCTTGCTATGACTCACCCACCAGGATGGAGTCCAGCTTCCACGGCTTCCTCTCAAAACGCTACCCCTATCAGTACTTCAGCCCCCATCAGGACAGTGTGGCTGGCTGCTGGCCGGCCCAGCCGGAGAGCGCCCCCCTCGATGAGTACGCCCCCTACTGCTCCCCCACAGACTATCCCTACATCCAGCCTGTGGAGGAGAGCTACTTCAGGAAGGATTTCCCTCTGGGCTCTGAAATGTGTTACAATATTCTATGATGAGGATTACATTGTATCCTCTGTCTGCACACTGCAAAAACACAAAATCTTACCAAGTATTTTTTGTCTTGTTTCTATATCCTAGTATACTTGCAATAAGACAAAACCAACTTAAAATGAACTTTTCAGCAAAAATATGAGATTGTTTCAAGTGAATAATTTGTTAATGTTGATGAAAAAGTACTAGTTCCAATGTCATGTTATAACATGACATTTTTCCATGTTATAAGTGAAATAATCACTTATTTCACTTACTAGATTTTTCATCAATATTAAGAAATTATTTACTTAAAGTAATCTACCATCTCTTGCTGAAAAGTTACTTTTAAGTTAGTTTTGTCTTATTGCAAGTATATTGAGATATTTTCAATAGAAACTAGAACAAAATTACTTGGTAATATTTTGTGTCTTTGCTCTGTAAATGTGACTGTTTGTTTTGATGGTCTGCTTTGCATTTCAGTTTGTTTTCTGACCGCTGGACGCTGCACTGGAGCGGCTGATGATTGTTTAATGGATACACAGACAGATATTTTTCTAGAATTGTTTTTTACAACCTTGATTTATTGTAGTACACATGATTTGTTATTATTCACAATAAAAAAATAGGTTACACGTATAAAACAGGTGTGTGGAGTGGATTTTTAATTTTCTTTTTAGCAAAGAACAAAGAAAAGAGAAAAAAATTGAGACTGAAAAGTATTGGCTCAGGAGGCTTGAATACAAATGTATAGCAAATTATTCAGATTTCTATGTATAAAAAGGTTAGAAAACCCTGCTCTGTATCATGTTAAAAAGTAACAAAATGTGAGAAAGTTTAAATAGCATAAAAACCCTTGCAAGGTGCGTTGCAAAAACACAAAGTCTTACCAAGTATTTTTGGTCTAGTTTCTTGTGAAAATATCTTAGTTCACTTGAAATAAGACAAAACTGGCTTACAAGTAACTTTTCAGGAAGATATGGAAGCTTGTTTCAAGTAAATAACTTATTATTGATGAAAATGTACTAGTTGCACTGACAGATTATTTAGCTTATAATGTCTTGTTACAAGTAAAATAATCTGCCATAGAAATCTGTCATTAAAATGCAGTAAAAATAATCTGCACTGTAACATCCAACAGCTACTTTGACTACAAATCAGGGTAGCTATTGGATCTAGCAACAAAATGTACCTATGACTTACATTCATGAAGCAAATGTACTTGAATTTTGTAAAACACAAAAATAGTCAAATACTCAGAGTGAGAATTATTTTATTTAGAGTTGAGCTCACTCAGTCACCAAACCTCCTTCACTGCACAGTTTAGTCCTTTCTGCTCAGTAATGGAACAGTTCAGCACACAGGATGGAGAGTGGAGGGAAACCTGATGGCTTGCTTCTTTTAAAGAATAATAAGGTCATATATGTAAAAATACTGCAGTAGTGGACTACTGTGTGCCAGCCACATGGAGATGACATCAGTGGGTGTGTGACTCACTAGACTATATAAACGTCTG
>NW_006800626.1:26166-34296 GCF_000485575.1 Poecilia formosa | reverse complement strand
TCGGCATCCTGCATGTTTTAGTCTCTAGGGAGAGAACTAAAACGTGCAGGATGCCGACCCTCCAGGACCCACTTTGGACACCCCTGGATTAAACAGAGCTTAGGATATGATTTTAGAACTTATGCTCTGGGCTCTGCCATAACTTTTTCCCTGACCCATCTGCTGTGCTCCTTGTCCTCCATGATACTTTTTGCTGCTCTGTAATAAATCTCTGAGGAGTTCAGATAACAACTAAATCTATACAGAAATTAATTTACTCACAGGTGGACTTTGTTTTTTGATGCCGATGAATTCCAAAGTGCAACTAGATAAAGAAAGAGAGCTATAAATGCATGCCGTACTTTTCAGTTTTAAATTAGAAAGCATTTTTGAAAACCAAGTGACATTGACATTGAAGCTCAAGAGTGTGGGCTGTAATGTGCAGAGTGACTTTGGTAATTATGTTGACTTGTTGGATTCAGTATGACTGCTGTGTTCAGACGTCCAGAAACCTGAGATGAACCACTTCACCTCCTCCATCATGGCTTCCTGTCATTCATTTTCAGTGTTTATGGTTAGTTTAGATGCCACATGTTCAGCCCTTGTCAAAAGTAAGCCGTTTGTTTTTGCATTTAAAATCTACTTCACATATCACATACAATTAATTGAAAAACACACAGCTAACAAGCACAAGGATAGTAATGCCGGGGGAGTTGAGCAGAACAGATGAAAAGACCATAGCTTGACATCAACTGCAAGTAAGTGATCCAAATCAGATGAATCCCTCCCTCATTCCAATCTCTGGAAACATCAGCAGATATCCTTAAAGTTTAGTCTCACAATATTCCACCATGAATGTCTTCCATTCTGTCAAACTTCATCAGAATCCAGACAATGCTAGCTTGGCCATTACCGTCGTTCACAATTCTGCTCAATTCTCATCTCCCTTCAGTGCTGTCTGGGATTTCTCCCAGTTCAAATTAATTTTAATGCAATGAAAGGACCTAATGTGTGTGGAGGCATTATAGAGCCCTGCATAAAGACAAGACACCATAGTAAAATTACATGGCAAAAAGAATATTTTTAAGCATAAAAATAAATATTACTTGTAATCAAATGTTGTCTCTTGTGACATAAGAATGGTTACAAAGTAACAAGCCCATAAAACAGAAAATATTCAGGATTTATTTGTTGGCTTCACAAAAGTCACTTGTTCTTCAATTTAAAGCTTTAAACAGAATTTTCACTTTGCCTGTTGTGGATTTATTATCCACTTGATGTTGCAGTAGAGCAGATGAAGCACCATGTCAGCTCATGTGTCAAACAGTTTGATGGAAAGTCTCAGTGCATCATGAAGCTTCATTTCGCCGTCACTGATATATGTGACAGTAGCGCTGACAAAATGGTGGCGGCGGTTTTTGGCATGTGCCGGTCAGGAGGGAAACTACCATCTTTACACAGGGAAAAAAAGCAGCTGGAACAGCAGAGCAATCAGATTAGTCCTAGAGAGACTGGGTGTGGTCAGGGGCGTGTCTTAAAATGAGAAGAGTCATAGGGTTAGATCACCAATGAAGGCATCCAAAAGTGAAAACATGAACAAAAATTAACACATACATAATACCAAACATTTTGACATTACTGTTAGGGTTGCTATTAACAAGAATCCTAAAGTCAAGTTTGTTAATTACTACTTTGTACAACATAATTCCAATCACTGATAGACAGACAGACAGACAGACAGACAGACAGACAGACAGACAGACAGACAGACAGACAGACAGATAGATAGATAGATAGATAGATAGATAGATAGATAGATAGATAGATAGATAGATAGATAGATAGATAGATAGATAGATAGATAGATAGATAGATTGATTGATTGATTGATTGATTTATGTTTCTCTGGCTGTTTAACTGTTCAACTTTACTTTGCAAATTATTTTAACTAAACAAAACACCTGTGCAGTTCTGAAAAGAAAAAGAAAAAAAAATAACTCTCTCATGCCTCCTTTCAGCTTATTTCCAATACATCAGTAGCAAAAGCAAATGTTTTGTGGGAAACATCTCTCTTCATTAAAATGACAAGTTTCATCAAGTTTGGAAAACTGAAACCTTTAACTCTTTGCAGTGTCAAGTATGTACTTGACCTTTTGGTGTCAGGTAGACCAACCTCTGAACAAAAGAAGTTTTTCCTGGTATTTAAATGCCTCCACAAAAACAAATGAAAACAAATCTTTAGTGAGTGTAAAATGTTGGGGTTTGGTTGGGGCTATGGCAGCATTTTATGCCTTTTCCCAAGCTCTGCAACTAAAATCAATGCGTCAGACAGCAAAGCTCTCAGGGTGGATAAGTGAGTGTGTTCAACATGTGTTCCACAAATCCTGTTGGCAATCGTCTTGTCTGTTCCTGCTGAGCCGAAACTTGTGGAAATCCCCCACTGGAGGCTCAGGACTGCTGGCTTAGGGTGAAAAAACACCCACGCTGAGCCAAGAAAGCAACTCCGTTGGCTTTTATTTCCTTGTTGTGACATTTCAGCATGCTGACCAGAATGAAAAGAAAGCTTTTATGATCTATTCCTCATAGATAAACCTCCATAAAAAAAAATCATAAATTCATTTTACAGGCAAATGTACCACAGAGCATTGTTCTGCTAGTTACTGATCTGCAGGATCTATTGCTGTCAATCATTCAAAACAAGACTAGATTAGAAAAATGGGTCAAAGCAGAAAAGGTGAATGAAAAGTTTGTTTTGAGCTGTCAAATGAGCCGCTGAGCCTCATTTGAAAAGAAATAAATGTACCACTTTTCTGAAGAATATATTTCTAAAAGATCTTTTCATAAATAAGAAAAATCTGTGACACTTAAAACCCACATCTTTAAAAATACATTTATTGTGGATTTTTTTTTCAAATTTATTCTTTCTTTTGTTCACTTCGTCTGATCATTTATTTGTCTTTAAAAAGTAATCTGTGATTTATCCTGTGAAATTAAGCTGAACAAAAATAAATATAGGAAGGAAATACGTAACAATATAAGGGTGCATTAACTTGGCTGCAAAAATATTCACACTTAGGGTTGCCACCTTTCAGAAATCCAAATAAGGGACGTCCACTACGGCGCGTGGCCCTACTCTCACGGGGTGGGATGTCTGCTGCAGTGATAGACATTATTTTATGGCGGTGTTTTTTGTCTTTAAAAAGTGATCCATAGAGCAATCATTCATGCATAGTTGGTCAGAGTACCCCAAAACTGTACTCCAATCAGAGTAGCATACTTTAAATATGTTAAAGCACGTGTAAAAAGTATTTGGTAAACCACTGAGTAACTGATCATAACACCTGATTTAATATTCAAAATGTGTCCTCAGACAACTAAAAGTATAAAAGTTGTGTGAACATTCTGATATTTTACAGAGTACTACTAAAATATTAATATAAATAAGGAGTTACTCTTGGAGGCTGGTTCTAGACCAGATTTACCACAAGGGCCAGGATAGTTGGTGTTTTTTCATGGTGACACTTGAAAAAGAATGAAAAGAAAAAAAAATCAGAGCAATATTTCATCATTTGATATTATAAGTGAGCCAAAGAGCCACTTTTGTCTCCAAAGATCCAGGTTGCAGATCCCTGGCAGATGGAAAGTGTAATCATATACAGCAGCTAAAAGTGCAGCACTATAATTTTTAATTTGTTGTTAAAGTAAAATTGTGAAGGTTAAAAAAAGGGATCCACCACTGAGTTTTAACATAAGACATTTATTTAGTATAACTTCTTTGGTACCCCGTTGGCCCTCAACTAGAACCGCCAAAGGCTGCAGGTTTATGTCTGGTACATTAATAATACATTAAACAACCACTGAACAATGAATTCATAAAATATATCAACATTTCAAAATAAAACCTACAGAAAGCCCTAGCAAACATTTTAAAGTAGGAAATATTTATGTATTTAGTGTTAATCTATTTGTATGACTTGTTCTTTAAATGATTATTTGTATTATTTTGGCTGATATTATTATACATTAAATAAGCAAATAATCAAACCAATATAGTTGACTAAAAGCACAATAAGAAACTTAGTCATAGCAAAATGTTACCTTATCAGGGTCTGCTGTGTTCCTCTCCTGATCTATTCTGTCTAGTATCATACAGCAACACACTGCGCCACGACTGACACTTTTATTATTATTTTTTTTTTATTTGCCTGTATTCATCTTGACTAACATTATTCAGCCTGCGATTTGCGTCTTCCTTCTCAAATCTATATCTTTACGAGAGGTTTTCCTTCTAAGGACGGTGTGTGGTGATCTGTGTTTTCTGGGTATTTATTTCTTGGGTTCTCTGTGTTTATTAGTCTGTTCCCCTGAGTGTCTCTGTCTTCCCTGTTGATTGATCCCAGCTGTG
This sequence comes from Poecilia formosa, assembly GCF_000485575.1. NCBI lineage: Eukaryota > Metazoa > Chordata > Actinopteri > Cyprinodontiformes > Poeciliidae > Poecilia > Poecilia formosa. The sequence goes on along the minus strand of NW_006800626.1, from coordinate 29,912 downwards.
TCTCATTTCTTTGATTACCCTCCCAGTGTATTTAGTCCCACCTGTTGTCTTTGTATGTTCAAGGCGATTCTGGTCCACCATCCGACCATACACACGGATCCTCGTCGTGTGTACGTCATATGTCGTCTGCCAGTTCCTTGTGCTCCCTGTGCTGCCATTGTTGGATTTATCATTAAAACCACCATTCATCTTCATCCTGGGTCTGCAGGATGGGCCTCCTCGGGGAAGACCCATAGATGAGGGTGGGAACGTAGATGAAAGTGGGAACGTAGATCGACCGGTAAATCGAGAGCTTTGCTTTGTGACTCAGCTCCCTCTTCACCACGACGGACCGGTACAGCGCCCGCTTCACGGCAGACGCTGCGCCAATCCGTCTGTCGATCTCCCGCTCCCTTCTTCCCTCATTCGTGAACAAGATCCCCAGATACTTAAACTCCTCCACTTGAGGCAGGACGACCCCCCTGACCCGGAGAAGGCATTCTACCTTTTTCCGGCTCAAGACCATGGCCTCGGATTTGGAGGCACTGAGCCTCATCCCGAACCGCTCCAGCGAGAGCTGCAGGTCACGATCTGATGAAGCCAACAGGATCACATCATCCGCAAAAAGCAGAGATGTGATCCTAAGGCCACCAAAATGGATCCCCTCAACACCTTGGCTGCACCTAGAAATTCTGTCCATGAAAGTAATGAACAGAATTGGTGACAAAGGGCAGCTTTGGTGGAGTCCAACTCTCACCGGAAACGAGCCCGACTTACTGCCGGCAATGCAGATCAGGCTCTCACACCGGTCATACAGGGACCTGACAGCCCATATCAAAGGGCCCGGTACCCCATACTCCCGGAGAACCCCCCACACAGCCCCCCTAGGGACACAGTCGAATGCCTTCTCCAAGTCCACAAAACACATGTGGACTGGTTGGGCGAACTCCCATGCACCCTCCAGGACCCTGCTGAGGGTGTAGAGCTGGTCCAGTGTTCCACGACCAGGACGAAAACCACACTACTCTTCCTGAATCCGAGGTTCAACTATCCGACAGACCCTCCTCTCCAGGAACCCTGAATAGACCTTACCAGGGAGGCCTAAGAGTGTGACCCCCCTGTAATTGGAGCACACCCTCCGGTCCCCCTTTTTAAACAGGGGGACCACCACCCCAGTCTGCCAATCCAGGGGAACTGNTTTTCCGGCTCAAGACCATGGCCTCGGATTTGGAGGCACTGAGCCTCATCCCGAACCGCTCCAGCGAGAGCTGCAGGTCACGATCTGATGAAGCCAACAGGATCACATCATCCGCAAAAAGCAGAGATGTGATCCTAAGGCCACCAAAATGGATCCCCTCAACACCTTGGCTGCACCTAGAAATTCTGTCCATGAAAGTAATGAACAGAATTGGTGACAAAGGGCAGCTTTGGTGGAGTCCAACTCTCACCGGAAACGAGCCCGACTTACTGCCGGCAATGCAGATCAGGCTCTCACACCGGTCATACAGGGACCTGACAGCCCATATCAAAGGGCCCGGTACCCCATACTCCCGGAGAACCCCCCACACAGCCCCCCTAGGGACACAGTCGAATGCCTTCTCCAAGTCCACAAAACACATGTAGACTGCTTGGGCGAACTCCCATGCACCCTCCAGGACCCTGCTGAGGGTGTAGAGCTGGTCCAGTGTTCCACGACCAGGACGAAAACCACACTACTCTTCCTGAATCCGAGGTTCAACTATCCGACAGACCCTCCTCTCCAGGAACCCTGAATAGACCTTACCAGGGAGGCCTAAGAGTGTGACCCCCCTGTAATTGGAGCACACCCTCCGGTCCCCCTTTTTAAACAGGGGGACCACCACCCCAGTCTGCCAATCCAGGGGAACTGCCCCCGATGTCCATGCGATATTGCAGAGTCACGTGAGCCAACACAATCCTACAACATCCAGAGCCTTAAGGAACTCCGGGCAGATCTCATCCACCCCCTGGGCCCTGCCACCGAGGAGCTTTTTGACCACCTCGGCGACCTCGTCCCAAGAGATTGGAGAGCCCAACCCAGAGTCCCCAGGCTCAGCTTCCTCAACAGAAGGCATGTTGGTGGGATTGAGGAGGTTTTCAATGTATTCTGCCCACCGGCCCACAACATCCCGAGTTCAGGTCAGCAGCACACCATCCCCACTATAAACAGTGTTGGTGCTGCACTGCTTCTCCCTCCTGAGACGTCGGATGGTGGACCAGAATCGCCTTGAAGCTGTGCGGAAGTCTTTCTCCATGGCCTCTCCAAACTCCTCCCACGCCCGAGTTTTTGCCTCAGCAACCATCTGAGCCGCATGCCGCTTCGCCCGCCGGTACCCATCAGCTGCTTCTGGAGTCCCACAGGCCAAAAAAGCCCGATAGGACTCCTTCTTCAGCTTGATAGCATCCCTCACCAAAGGTGTCCACCAACGGGTTCGAGGGTTGCCGCCGGGACAGGCACCAACAACCTTGCGTCCGCAGCTCCGATATGCCGCCTCTGCAATGGAGGCACAGAACATGGTCCACTCAGACTCAATGTCTCCCACCTTTCCCGGAATGTGTTCAAAGTTCTGCCGGAGATGGGAGTTAATGCTCCGTCTCACAGGGGACTCCGCCAGACGTTCCCAGCAGACCCTCACTACCCGTTTGGGCCTGCCACCACCGGAGCCAACTCACCACCAGGTAATGGTCAGTGGACAGCTCCGCACCTCTCTTCACCCAAGTGTCCAAGACATACGGCCGTAGATCCAATGAAATGATGACAAAATCGATCATTGAAGTATGGCCTAGGGTGTCCTGGTGCCAAGTGCACATATGGACACCCTTATGCCTGAACATGGTGTTCGTGATGGATACTCTGTGATGAGCACAGATGTCCAACAACAGAACACCACTCGAGTTCAGATTGGAGGGGGCGTTCCTCCCAACCACGCCCCTCCAGGTCTCACTGTCATTGCCCACGTGAGCGTTGAAGTCCCCCAGTAGAACAAGGGAGTCCCCAGGAGGGGCACTCTCCAGTACCCCCTCTAAGGACTCCAAGAAGGGTGGGTAATCTGAACTGCTGTTCAGCCCGTAAGCACAGACAACAGTCAGAACCTGTCCCCCAACCTGTAGGCGGAGGGAGGCTATCCTCTAGTTCACCGGGGTAAACCCCAACGTACAGGCGCCAAGATGGGGGGCAACAAGTATGCCCACTCCTGCCCGGCGCCTCTCACCGTGGGCAACGCCAGAGTGGAAGTATGTCCAGCCCCTCTTCAGGAGACTGGTACCAGAACCAGAGCCATGCATCAAGGTGAGGCCGACTATTTCTAGCCGGAACCTCTCAGCCTCGCACACTAGCTCCGGTTCCTTCCCCACCAGAGAGGTGACATTCCACGTCCCAAGAGCCAGTTTCTGCAGCCGAGGGTCAGACCGCCAGGGTCCCCTCCTTCGGCTGCCGCCCGTAACACAATGCACCCGACCCCTTTGGCCCCTCCTACAGGTGGTGAGCCCGTTGGAAGGGGGACCCACGTCTCCTCTTCTGGCTGAGCCCGGCCGGGCTCCGTGGGTGCAAGCCCGGCCACCAGGCGCTCGCCATCGTGCCCCACCTCCAGGCCTGGCTCCAGAGGGGGGCCCCGGTGACCCGCGTCCGGGCGAGGGGAAACTAGGTCCAACGTTATTGCTCGTCATAGGGGTCTTCAGGCTGCGCTTTGTCTGGTTCCTCACCTAGGACCTGTCTGCCTTGGGGCATAATGCTACCAGGGGCATAAAGC
>NW_006800626.1:3403-26156 GCF_000485575.1 Poecilia formosa | reverse complement strand
AGAGATTGGAGAGCCCAACCCAGAGTCCCCAGGCTCAGCTTCCTCAACAGAAGGCATGTTGGTGGGATTGAGGAGGTTTTCAATGTATTCTGCCCACCGGCCCACAACATCCCGAGTTCAGGTCAGCAGCACACCATCCCCACTATAAACAGTGTTGGTGCTGCACTGCTTCTCCCTCCTGAGACGTCGGATGGTGGACCAGAATCGCCTTGAAGCTGTGCGGAAGTCTTTCTCCATGGCCTCTCCAAACTCCTCCCACGCCCGAGTTTTTGCCTCAGCAACCATCTGAGCCGCATGCCGCTTCGCCCGCCGGTACCCATCAGCTGCTTCTGGAGTCCCACAGGCCAAAAAAGCCCGATAGGACTCCTTCTTCAGCTTGATAGCATCCCTCACCAAAGGTGTCCACCAACGGGTTCGAGGGTTGCCGCCGGGACAGGCACCAACAACCTTGCGTCCGCAGCTCCGATATGCCGCCTCTGCAATGGAGGCACAGAACATGGTCCACTCAGACTCAATGTCTCCCACCTTTCCCGGAATGTGTTCAAAGTTCTGCCGGAGATGGGAGTTAATGCTCCGTCTCACAGGGGACTCCGCCAGACGTTCCCAGCAGACCCTCACTACCCGTTTGGGCCTGCCACCACCGGAGCCAACTCACCACCAGGTAATGGTCAGTGGACAGCTCCGCACCTCTCTTCACCCAAGTGTCCAAGACATACGGCCGTAGATCCAATGAAATGATGACAAAATCGATCATTGAAGTATGGCCTAGGGTGTCCTGGTGCCAAGTGCACATATGGACACCCTTATGCCTGAACATGGTGTTCGTGATGGACACTCCGTGATGAGCACAGATGTCCAACAACAGAACACCACTCGAGTTCAGATTGGAGGGGGCGTTCCTCCCAACCATGCCCCTCCAGGTCTCACTGTCATTGCCCACGTGAGCGTTGAAGTCCCCCAGAAGAACAAGGGAGTCCCCAGGAGGGGCACTCTCCAGTACCCCCTCTAAGAAGGGTGGGTAATCTGAACTGCTGTTCAGCCCGTAAGGACAGACAACAGTCAGAACCTGTCCCCCCACCTGTAGACTGGGGAGGCTATCCTCTAGTTCACCGGGGTAAACCCCAACGTACAGGCGCCAAGATGGGGGCAACAAATATACCCACTCCTGCCCGGTGCCTCTCACCGTGGGCAACTCCAGAGTGGAAGTACGTCCAGCCCCTCTTAAGGAGACTGGTACCCGAACCAGAGCCATGCGTCAAGGTGAGGCTGACTATTTCTAGCCGGAACCTCTCAACCTCGCACACTAGCTCCGGTTCCTTCCCCACCAGAGAGGTGACATTCCGCGTCCCAAGAGCCAGCTTCTGCAGCCGAGGATCAGACCGCCAGGGTCCCCTCCCTTGGCTGCTGCCTGTAACACAATGCACCCAACCCCTTTGGCCCGTCCGACAGGTGGTGAGCCCATTGGAAGGGGGACCCACGTCTCTTCTTCTGGCTGAGCCCGGCTGGGCTCCGTGGGTAAAAGCCCGGCCACCAGGCACTCGCCATCGTGCCCCACCTCCAGGCCTGGCTCCAGAGTCGGGCCCCGGTGACCCGCGTCTGGGCAAGGGAACGCCAGATCCAAAGATATTTTCCATCATAAGGGGTCTTCGGGCTGCGCTTTGTCTGGTTTCTCACGTAGGATCTGTCTGCCTTGGTAGGGTGACCCTACCAGGGGCATAAAACCCCAGTCAGCATAGCTCCTTGGATCATTGGGACACTCAAACCCCTCCACCACGATAAGGTGGCAGCCGAAGGAGGAGCAAATCGGGGAAGATAATGGCGCGTGGTTTGTTCTGTTAAATGTTCGAGTGTTTCTGTAAAAAAAAAATAAAACAAATCGCGTCACATATAGGTTCAATTTGGTACGCAACATTTAACAGCCAATTATGGGATGATTCCGTATTTTAAGGGACGGGTGGCAACCCTATTCACACCATAAGCTAACTGTTTGTTGAACCACACTTAATTCAGTTTCAGCATCCTACATTTTTGTTGGGAGTCTTAATTCAACTTGATTCAAAAATCAAGTTGAGTCAACTTGATCTGGAAAAAAGAAGGACGCATTTGAAGGAGTCTTTGAATTCGTACAGGCCTTATCGCCACGCTATGACATAATTGGCCTACAAATACATCCTTCGAAGGAGGTAGACCCTGAATTTGGACACAGCTAATGTTTCGTAAGCGAGCAGCTGCATCCTCCAAAGGCCGGATTTGTAGGCCCACTACATCATAGCGCTGCAACAAGGCCTGTCTGAATTCGCAGACTCCTTCAAATGTCTCCTTCTTTTCACCAGATTTGAACATACCTGTCAAGGCTCCCGTTTTTTTTCTGGGAAACTACTGTATTTCACCTCCCTTTCCTGCTGAGGAAAAAATATGGGATATTTTTTACGTAAATATCCCATATTGTGCTCCCCTTCACATTAGTTATGTCACCTCCCGCTCTCACGTTAGCTTCTCTCCCTCCTGGCATTTACGGTAGTCTAACAGCCTCTGTTACGTTACTCGCCCCCCAGCTCTTACGTTAGTATCGTCCACCCCCGGTTTTAAAATAGCACTGGACAGCAACATTTCCCGTATTCTCAAGTCCAAAACTTGACAGGTGTGGATTTAAAGAATGGGTCCGGTGTATCCTTCACAGTGCACCATATCCCATGATTCATTGCGAATCCAAATTTTGCTATATTACTTTTTAAATGACACAATATGATTTTTTACAATGTTTCTCGTCTCAGATATTTGCTTGGTTCATCAATACATCACCTAATTGCAATATTGTTACAACATATTTGGACATATCTGCTCCCGCTACATTAACAGCCAGCTGTCAACTGGTCTGGCACTCCAGGTTTGCTATACTGGGAGAGAATGCCTGACTCCCAGCACATTGTTTTAAAAATTCTCGCTACCTTTCCCCACTGAGTGGAAGTTAAACTCTGATATTATTAATATCTAGTTGTAAAATGTTTGGTTTACAAAAGTATCTAATTTATTCATGAGCAAATTGGTGTGATTGATTAAAGTTAATGCTGGGAACCATGGTTTTGGCTCTTTGTGGGGATTTTCTGTTTGTCTGCTGCTTCCCTCTTCATCCACTAGATGGTACATAGAGGCTGGACTACCTGAAGGGCGTGCCTGCTGACTGTGTCAGCACACCTATGATTAATCACCTCATCACCTGGGAGTATATGAGGAATGGACTGCCAGCACTACGACGCCTGAGTGTTTTTCAGTTATGGTACTCTGCGCCCCTCTGAGTCTGCTCTTTGAAGATTCTCTGAGATTATTTCAAGTAATATTTTCTTGTCGCCTCTCTCTCAGGTGTTTCCTTGTGGCATCTTGGATTTTACCCAAAGAGTAGCCCGAGTTCCTGGCTTTCTGGTTTCCCCCTTGTGACGCTGTGCATCTTACCCACTGGTTGCCCGAGTTCCTCTCCGCCTTTGCTGAAGAATCATTGACAAGTTCCTGGATTCACAGCTGGCAGTCAGATAGCTCCTCACCTCACCTGGTGCTGATCTGCACCAGATTTTTGGTGCATCATCAGGGAGCGCTGCTGATCACATCAGTGTATATCGCCTAGCGGACAAGTGCGGGAACTGCGTGAGATCGTCTGCGGTCACCACGAGGCTGGAGCAGCGCTGAGCTGCGACGGCTGTTCGAGGCTTCTTGTAGCTTTAATTTTTAAGTTGTTATTTTTAAGTTGTTTTAACAACTTTTTGTAAATATCAGGGAGGGCTTAGCCCTACTAAACCACTTACACCAGTCGTCCCTGCTGCTTCTGCATACTAAAACATTTTGTATAATTGAATGCTATCAATTCTGGGGTAACAGTTTGGGGTTCGAATTGAAATTCAAAAATACTGCATTAATTCCAAAAGGATTGTTGTAGCTAATTAATTTAGATTCTTCAAAGAGTTATTGAAGATGGTGATGGCTGTCACCATCTTCAAAGATCTCTTGCAGCTGTCTGTACTGCACTGACTCTGAAGAAGCCTCTGACTAAAGATTTTCTGCCTTCCCAAGATAGTCTCATGAAGAGGATGGTCAGGGTTGTCCATAATCTTCTTGATTCTATGAAGAATCCAATGTTGGCCCCTGCTTGTGCCAACATCACTGCATATCAACTTGTGAGTCAGACAACGTCATCATGTTGCATCACAGATGCACTTTTGAGATGTCACTCAAGTGTGCAAACAAGTAGATATTTTATATGAATATGATGTAGACAGAGAATAGAAATCACAAAGAAGGAAACAAAACAGAAAGCGATTCTATGTAAGGTACATGATGTTAATGGCAGTTCAGTCTTTTCACACCTTGAAGCAGACTGTGGTATCTTTCAGCACTTCAGCTAGTTTACAGAAACGGTAGAAGCCTGGAACAAGTTCCCTCACTATGGGGCCTTGTTGTCTGACATATTACAGCTGGTGGAGCACCCTGAGATGGCTACATGGACACACAGTCTATCACAGGTCTGTAGGGTGCTGTAAGGACCTTACAAATGTTGCAGTTCCTCAGAAAACTGCTGGGCCTGCTTCATGTTCTTTAACAAGGTAAACAGCATACGAGGAAGCTGGTTGCTAACACCTGCTAGGGCAACTTTGCTCTGCAGAAAGGATTTCTGGAGCAGGCACCCCAGTTTTATTGATTTATTGGAAAAGTAGGATCTTTAAATAGAACCAATTGCAAAAAGGCTGAAAACAGCAAATGCAGACAAGTACAGTCTTACAAAATAAACACAAGTATGGATTTTCAGTGTTAGCTTAAATCTAGAGGTCAGCCAAGGCCACAGGATATGCTGAGACAAAACCTCCAAATAACGTGGGTGTTAAAATGACATCTCTCCAACGCCTTCCTTAGAACTGGATTTACATCATCGACTTCATTTTTTTTTATGCCAATAAGATGTTTTGGGATTGTAGGAGAAGGCTGTGGTGCTTGGCGTCAAGCCACGCTTAATAAAAACAAGTAAATCTGACTCAGACAGACCCCAGGCAAGATTCAAGTCCTCTCTGGGAGAAAGTTCTAAACCAGTTCCAGGAATGATCCTGCTTTGCTGGCAAAATGTTGAACGCAACAAAGACACATGCAGTTTGGGGGTTACTGATGTATTAAGAAACTATTTTAAACGATTTAAATAATAAAAACTAGCAACACTGGTGAAGGGGAGCAAGTAAAGCCTGGTGGACCGCCAGGCTACTCTGATCAAAACCAAATAGTTAACTACTCTGAACTGTTTTCACTATTTTTGGCCAGTAATAAATTTAAATAAAACTACATGAAATATTACAATATTATAATTTGTATTTTATACAAGTTTAAAATGTTTTTTGAAACAATAAAGTGCTTCATATTTTCACCAAACAAAAAATACATCATAAAGCAGGTGGTCATATTGAGACACAAAGCAATACAATTGACAAATATTAACATTCACTACTACAATGGTCTTTAAAGGGAACCACAATTAGTTATAAAAATAGATCTTATTTGGTAAATATTTTCTTAGATGTAAAAACAATAGAGTAATAGTACCGTAGGTTATGTAGTTTTTATAAATTTTAATAAAATATTTTCACAGTAATGTCACCATGTTGTTCACGCTGCAATGCATTCTGGGTAAATGACGTGCAATGGTCCAACTGCCTGACTCCTCCAGCCAAAACAGTGATGAGTACCTTATTAAGCCTTTATAATTTGAACTGTTGTTTTGTCAGATCAACATACGCTTAGTACGAACTGACAGCTGTATCTGTCAGACAAGTATACGCTGTCATTACCATATGATTTTATTTAATCACCAACATAACATCATGACGTAGAAGTTAGATCATCATACACTTTGTTATTAACAACTGTATGACATCCCCACTTAGCAATTAGCTGGTCAGATCATCATCAAGCAAACAAGTTGATGAGGCCAGTTTTAGACGCTGCGTGTGTTGTAGCTGACTGCAGCTGCAGCTATAACTATAGTTATCATGGTAACTATAGTTATCATACCTGGTGTAGTTATGATGCATTGTCATGGTTTCAAAGTGTATTTAAAATATTTTACTGACATATTTTCGTCGTAACTTGTGGTGTATGCTGTACTGACAGCTCCTCTAAAGGTCAGACCTTTTAATGCGCATGCCCCACACATGGTACTCACTGCATGTATGCTATTCTGACAGCGTATGACGATCTGACAGAACACAGGCACATTGAAATCAATTGGAATGTAGAAATAACAAGAGGTGATGAAGATGAGGAGGAGCAAACAGAAGAAGAGGAAGAGTTGGCTGTAGCAGCTGGTGTTTTGCTGCTGCCTTCAGCTTCATAATGAAACAATGAATGACATGTACCTCTGGTCGGACTGTGTGATCCGGTAAGTACTTCTCTAGCTCTGTGTCCAGTTAGGTAACAGGGCCTGAACTTCGTTCAGTGTTGGTAGTGGTTTCACAGAACCGGTGTTCTAGCTTCATTAGCATTTCCAGTAGTAATAGCTCCATTAGCATTTCTAGCAGTAATAGCTCCATTAGCATTTCCAGCAGTAATAGCTCCAATAGCGCTGCTTGTCTTTGACTTTTCTCCCAGCATCTGTAGCACTGTCTCTGGTTCAGCATCAGTTGTGCTGTGTAGAGTTCGGTGCGGTGGTAACAGCCACACTGGACTTAATTACCACCGACACCGGACCTCCATGGACCTGGTCGATCGGTGACGTCAATACCGCAGGCAGTATAGCTCCTGTTAGCATCTCAAAGAGCGTCTGGTCTTGTGCAAAATTCTGTTTAAATTAATTTGTTTCCATTTTATGGAGGGGGCACAGATTATTTCAGGCAGCTGAAATATCCATTCTCTCCTCTCCTCCCCCCATAACTTTGGGAAATAAAGAACAACTGTTTCCAAATTCTCAAAGATTATGTGTGATAGCATGTAGTATACTAGAAATTTCCTTAATCCAGTAATCTCTCATATTTTACATTAGAATGACATTTACCAGAAAGTCTACACTCTCTTCTTTTCAGGAAGTCTTCATTTTTGGTGTCCTGCCATCATCCAGTTTCCATCCTCTTATATCAGCAATGAAACATTCTAAATATGCACTATGCTTTGGAAACCTGTGTTTGGTGACTGACTTTTATTTGTCAGACTTAAGTGTCAAAAGTTGGAAAAAGACCAATTCTCTTGGGATTTTAAATAACACAAAACAGCGCAAGAAGATCTCTACACAAGACCTCGTTTATTTATTTATTTTACAATTTTGTTATTGCTTCTTTTTAAAACAACAGCTACCAATTAAAATGAACGTTACAACCTTGATATGATAATATGAGTTGTTTTTACTGAGAAATCTATCAGAAGCTCCGTGAAAATGGTCAGATCTGCCGGATCCACCTCTCTGGCTGCAATGCGCGCTCCCGACACAGGGGAACAGAATTTCGCACAAAATCGGAATAATGTTGATCTGTGCTACCCATAAATCTATCCTACCTTGTGGTAATGCACATGCGCACATCAATGTTACATCATGTACTGCTTACTCAGCAGATTTCTTATAAATACGTCCTGCCTGTGGACGTTTCGTTTCATGTATTTTATTTCATTGAAGATTACGGTAAACTTTATTTTATTTTACACCTGGCTTTCATTAAGCTGCTGTGTTACTTAATGTTTTTAGTTTACGTGACAGGCAGCTTGTAAATATATTTATAAATGACGTTAGTTTGCCGTCTGTAATGTCATCACTACTGTAAACAAGTTATTTGGCGGTTAATCAGGAAAAAATACGTTTTTTTGTGGGCCATTTTGTCCCTATATTTTAAGATATTTTAGTTTAATTACACTCTTTTTTTTGTTACTAAACCTTGCTAAAAAGATATTGGTAGCAATATTATTTGAGATTGAAGCTGTAATAGCCGTGTAATATTAGGGTATATTAAGCATATCCTATCATTTCAGGTGCAAAGTGACCTGCGCAGTTTGGTGGACACATTGTGGCATGCCTGCCCTGCTTGCTCTGTTTTTGTCCCGTCTTTTTCTATATTTTTGGAGCCTTTCTTTGCACATCCTTCAAATCTACAAATTATGGATCTGGTCAAGCGGTCTCTCAATGCAATTGATCAAATTCTTGACGAGAAGTCTGGGCACAGGAGAGCCCTCTTGTCCTGCGGGGACACACCCGGCAGGATAACAGGATTTCTGCTGTTTGGAGCTTTTGGATTCCTGGTTTATCAACAAATTTGTGATGGACTTGGCCAAACTAGCAAACACTCAGACTGTTGGTGTGGACAGAGACGCAAGTTGGATGTGAGTCTTGCTGAGACTCACAGCCCAGCTGAGGACTCTAAAACTCACTAACGGGATGGAATCCATCTTGGAGAAGTTGCTAGTTCGATTCAGTGGAACGACCAAACTAATTTGGATGATTGGGAACTGAGATGTATTGGAGAGACTTTAGGGAAGATTGAAATTTATAATCTTCTCGACCTAAGACATTTTGTATCTGAATTGGCTTTCCCTGTGTCACCTTGGAAGAGCTGCATATTTCTAATCTCCTTGAAGATATGTAAACACAACGCTCTTCCCTCCTCACCCCCTCCTGTATCCATGGAGCTGTGGAGCTGAGTGCTTCCAAGGACATCATTCCTCAATAAACAACACCTCTATCGGACTTTGCCAGGAGGCTCAGCAACGTGGTTTCATGGCCCTGAGATGTCACTGCCTTCACTCATGTCTTTGTTTTGTCTGAATGTTGCCATTTACCCTAATGTGTCATTTTCTCTTTTTCCTTTGGTTTGTTATTTTGTTTATATTTCCTTTTAATTCGTGTAAAGCACTTTGAATTGCCTTGTTGCTGAAAATGTGCTACAAGGTCTGTTCTGGTATGGATTGGTTTTATTTGGGAGACATGGAATGTGGGATGGATGCAGAGAGAAGACGGAAGGTGGAGTCGGACTGCAGATGGATTGATAACTGATTATATTCCATAAGGGCCGATGAACCTTGGAGAAAGTTTCCTTGACATGGATTTCAAAGGGATATCTCAAGCAGAAAGCCAAACCTTTTGTCCAGGAGTGTATTGTGGAGCGCGTGTTCTCTTCCGATCAGCACAGCGTTTGTTTTGTTCAGCAGTTCAGTTGGGTGCAGAGATGGTCCTATTCGAGATGTTTCTGCAAGGGCGAATGTGATGTTGGACTGAAGTGACTGTGATTTCTCTTTCGTCAGATGGCAATAGTGGAGGTTGGTAACCTAAAGAGTTCTTGATTCATCCTTTCTGTTTGGCCGTTTGACTGAGGGTGATAACCAGAAATTAATGTCACCTTTGCTTCTAGTGTTGAACAGAAATGTCTCCAAACCTGTGACGTGAACTGAGGACCTCGGTCAGAAAGGATTTCTTGAGGGATTCCATGTAAGTGGAAAACATGTTTGATGAGTAGTGATGCTGTTAAAAGGCTGTGGGGAGTTTCCCAAGAGGGATCAGATGGCAGGTTTTGGAAAAACGGTCAATGATTGTGAAAATAGTGGTCATACCTCTTGAGACGGTAAGTCCCGAAGTCGTTAGCGATATGTGACCAGGGATGCTTTGGTATGGATTGTGGTTGAAGAAGACCAGCCGGGGATTGATGAGATGATTTGTTACGAACACAGGTAGGACAGACGAGTACGTATTCTTTTACATCCCTGTGAAGAGAAGGCCACCAGAAATGACGACTGATTAAGGCTATGATGCAACTTGTACCAGGATGAGCAGAGAACTTGGCGGTGTGAATCCAATGGATGAGACAGGCTCAGACGGAGGGAGGTTGGTTGGTCCGTTTCCGGGGTCGGGTTCTGACTGCTGAGCTTGGTGAATGATGTCCTCGATTTCCCAGGTTAGTGCAGCTACAGTACAGCTGGGGGGAAGGATGGTGGCCGGGGTTTTCTCGGATTCATCTGGTGAGAACACTCTGGAAAGCACATCAGGCTTGATGTTTCTGGTTCCGGGGCAATAGGAAATGGAGAGGCTAAACCAAGAGAAAAACAATGACCAGTGGGATTGACGGGGGTTAAGTCTCTTGGCGGACTGGAGATATGACAGGTTTTTATGATCTGTCCAGACCAGCACCGGATGTTCAGCGCCCTTCAACCAATGCTGCCACTCCTCCAAGGCCAGCTTTATAGCCCACAGTTCACAATTGCCAATATCATAGTTTCGTTCTGCAAACGACAATCTACGGGAGAAAAAGGCACATGGGTGAGTTTTATTATCCGATTCAGAAATTTGAGATAACACTGCTCCAACCCCCGTTTCTGAAGCGTCCACTTCAACAATAAACTGTTTGTTGGGGTCAGGTTGGATGAGAACCGGAGCATGTGCAAAAAGAGACTTGAGACGGAGAAATGCCGCATCAGCTTCAGCTGACCACTTGAAGGGAGTCTTGGTGGATGTCAGGGATGTGAGAGGCAGTGCTGTTTGGCTGTAGTTGCGTATAAAGCGTCGGTAAGAATTGGTGAACCCCAGAAATCTTTGCAATTGCTTGCGTGTCTGTGGAACCGGCCAATCCAATACTGTGTGTATCTTTTCTGAAGTAGGCCTTACCTGTCCGTCCTCAAGGATGAAACCCAGGAAAGTTACAGATGATGACTGATGGAACTAGCATTTCTTGGCTTTTATGTAGGGTTTGTTTTCAAGGAGGCGTTGTAGAACCAGATGGACGTGTTTCTTGTGTTCTGATATTTTTTGAATAGATGAGAATATCATTCAAATAATGAACAGGAAAACTTTTAAGAAGTCTCAGAGGACATCATTAACCAGGGCTTGAAAAATTGCTGGGGTGTTGGAGAGACCGAACGGCATGACCAGGTATTCCAAGTGACCTATGGGAGTTTTGATCCCCCTGGCGGATGCGGAGCAGGTGGTAAGTGTTGCGTAAGTCAAGCTTGGAAAAAACAGTTGCACCACTAACAGGTTTTAATGCTGAAGAAAGAAGAGGTAAGGGTTATTTATTCTTAATGGTTATTTGATTTAGACCTTTATAATCAAACAAGGTCTGAGGGAACCATCTTTCTTCCCCACAAAAAAGAACCCTGCCCCCAAGGGAGAAGAGGAAGGACGGATGATGCCAGCTGCCAGAGAATCCTTGATGTATCCTTCTATTGCCTCACGTTCAGGTCGTGAAATGTTATACAAGTGACTTGAAGGTAATGGAGCGCCAGGCAGAAGGTTGATTGCGCAGTCGTAAGGGCGATGGAGTGGAAGTGAGAGGGCCTTAAATTTGCTGAAGGCGGGAGCCAGATCATGATAATCGGGGGGAATACAGTTAAATCAGGTGGATCAGCCTCCTGTTGAACGGCCGGTGGTGGACTTGGGGGAACTGCGGAGCGGAGACAAGAAGAATGACATTCATGTGACCAGGAGTCAGTGTGCAGCTCAGAGCATTTGACATGGGGATTATGTTTTTGTAACCACTCGAAACCTTGAACTAAGGAAGAATTAACTGTGGGGAAAATGTAGAATGAGATGAGTTCTCGATGATTGCTGGAAATGAGCAACTGTAATGGTTTAGTCATGTGAGTGATTTGAGGCAAAAATTTACCGTCCAAAGTGGTTATGTGGAGAGGAGTCGGGAGTTAAATAGTTTCTAGTGACATCTGCTGTACAACGGCCAAATCAATGAGACTATGTTCACACCCCGAATTGATCAACACAGACAGACTGAGGAAACTGTTGTTAACACATAGTGTTGCAGGGAGGAGAAGTCTTGTCTTTTCTCAACAGGCCCACCAGCCTCCTTGTTTCTAATAGCCGGGCAGGGTTTTTGGCCGAACAGGACAAGTAGCGATAAAGTGGCCAAGGGATCTACAATACAGGCACAAGTGAGAATTCATTCTTTTCTGTCGCTTCTCAGGTGGCAACCGGGTACGACCAATCTGCATAGTTCGGAATCTGACTGAGTCTGTGAAGGGAAGGGCTGGTCCATCTCCTTCTCAACTGAGAAGGAGATGGACCAGGAGAGAGATGAACTCCTTCTTGTTTTGTCTTTATTTATCTCTCTAATTCGATTATCCAAGCAAATAACAACTGAGACGAGTTCGTTCAGTGTGCTGGGTTCATCTTGAGTTACTAATTCATCTTTAAGTGAATCATTAAGGGTGTGGAAAAACATGCTCTTTAAAGCAGATCATTCCACCTGGATGCCGCCGCTTTAATTCTTAAATCTGCTGCAAAATCTGCTACCGATCTCTGTCCCTGTTTTATTGTCAAAAGGTTTCTTGAATTAGATGTCTTGTCTGAGTCTTGGCTGAATGTCTGCTTGAATTCAGTGAGGAATTCATTAAAGGTGCAGCCAAAATCTGACAGATCTTTAGATCTGGCCTCAGCCCAGTCAAGAGCCCTACCTGTCAGGCGTGAAATTATAAATGAAATCTTAGCACTATCATAAGAGAAACATTGAGGTGAGTGGTTGAAGGCAAGGGTGCATTGTAAGAGGAATTCACCACAGCGATTTACTTCACCTGAGTATTTTTCTGGGTTTGGTGCATGGACTTCCAAACATACAGAGTGGACTGGAGGAGCTGGAACGGGATCAGGAGCAGGAGCAGGAGCCTTTTGAAGGGTCCTTTGGAAGAGGTTAGCCAATTTATCCAAACGCTGGTTAGTTTCTTTTTGTTGGTTACCCAGAATTCTTAATGTTGATTCATGGGATTGAATGAAAGTGTGTTGTTCAGCTATGGTTCTCCTGAGTGCTTCAGCTATGTCAGTTTGTGCCCTCCGGCAGAAACCTCCTGGCCCCTTCTGGTGGAGAAACAGCAGAAACACCCCACAAGGCCAAGACTCCAGTTTCCAACAGTTTTATTATTACAAACACCTATGTGTTTAAAATATTTTTATAAGGTAGGATATTCTAGTAAAAGGATTAGTGTACATCTACACGGTTTAAACGGTTAGGATATTCAGATGAAGGAAGTGATCTTCTTGTGGTTTCATCGTGTATATAAATTGTTCAAATGCTAAGCTAAGCATAACTTCTAAGCTTCCACTTCAGTCCCGACACTCAAATAATGTTATTAATGTTAGTTTTCTATTTGTAAGCATGACAGTAGCAGTTTTGGATGCGTAACACTGACAGATAGACTTAGTTATCTATCCGTGCTATGGTAGGAAAATCTGACAAGGTAGCACTGATAGTCAGAACACTGGCTCTGCCTGTCTCAGCACGGCATTTATCTTTAGCTCGTTAAGGTAACAATCACCTGTTAGAGTCTTCGTTAGTTCCACTGGTATAAATGACTCAAGTGTTCTGGAGAAATGTCCAGGGTCCAGATCAGGTCCTTCTTTGTGTTCCACTCCGGCTTTCGCACTGCGCTCTCCTTTCTTTCATTTGGGAAATTATCCAGATTCGCCAATTTTTTATTTTTTTTTATCACAGCCAATAGTGACACAGTGTGGCATTATCTAAATGACGCCAGTCAAACCAAACATGATTAACAACTACTCTGGAAAAGTTAGCCTTCCTGTGTTTACTCTGTAGACTCCGGTACAGAACGGACATAATGACGTCATCAACCCATCGGTGAAAAAATGGTGAACTCCATGGGTGAAAAATAACAAAAGATAAACATTTTTGAAGTAATTATGAGTTTTGGCATGTCACAAGCAGCAATATTTTAGGTAATAAGAAAATTGCAACATATTTAGGCCAACATGTTCAACTAGTTGTGGATCCTTTTAAGACTAGAAGTGTTTATTGTAGCTGTTGTACAGTAGGTTTCTTTGAAGCATACACTGTAAAAAGGTAATGATAAGAAAGCACACACGGCTTATGGACACAAATTTATGACACTCCTTTGAAGTTCATTATCAGATTTATGAAGCTATGTCCTTTGAGTCTAGACGCAAAGCCTTTTTTGAACTTGTTAATTTTTAAACAAGAAGATCAACACCTCTCTGAATTCCCCCTCCTTCAACAGTTCCAGTTGTTGGATATGAACCCTGGGATGCACTTTTATCACAACCTCACAATAGCTCTTTGTTTAGAAGTAAACATATTAGCACACTGTAAATTCCAACTGATAGGTGCAACACTGACAGGTGTGTGTTGTCATATCCCAAAGTGTTGCTTCATTGAGTAAATCAGGGGTTGTTTATACTCTTTGCAGTTTTCAGCATGTGGGGTCAATACACACCCAAGACTGATGATGGAAAGAGCAGCTTATCAAGTCGAACACACACTGCAGTGTGTCGCAGTAAGTGACAGGAAAGTTCTATTTACATGTCAAACAGTTCAAGTGAAGGCTGAATCAGCCTGATTTTAGATAGCACTGCTCTGTTAAGACTCTTAGTGGAGCAACAAGTTCCATTCATCTTTTTTTTTTCATTTCGCAGTGTGGTATATAAAGTTGGGGTTTGCTATACATTTCAGCATCAATATGATACCAATTAAGTACAGGGCTTGTATCACTGTTAACAATTCTGATAATAATTCTCTTTTTCTTTAAATGTCATCTTTATTGAATAATTTGATGACTTGTCTTCATTTACTTGATTTTGATTATGATAAAATAGACGATTTTAGGCAAGGTGTTTTTAATCACTAACTACCACATAAAACAATATAGCAGTATAGACATAAAATGATTCCCTTATTAAATTCGCCTGAACACAATTGCTTTTTAAGAACATCTGAGTCTGTAAATGGAATCTATTTTGCAACATTCCTTGATAAATGAGGTGACTAAGGATGCATTCAGACCGGGTAGTCCACTAGACTCGGTTCGATTGGGGACTAAAATTGCAACATTTGTTACATTTTCAGAACTCTAATTCGCATTCACACTACATTGTGTCAAACGACCCAAACTAACTGAAAAACCTGTTCCCCCCCATCTCCTGTGGTGGCGCTGCACCAAGAACTACTGAATGAATCGACACAAAATCTCTGAAGAAAACACAGAGCGCAAGTTCTTTTCTGTAAACAAAAATGGAGCTGCGTGGAGTTTTAGTAGTTTTAGGATTTCTATTTTGTCTGTGGCGCATGTACTAAACAAACAACTTTCAACGATGGACTCGGGAAGACCAGAAGATGAAGACCACGAGGAATATTATTTCTCAAACCTGGGGGCAGATGTGGTTTCATATGAGGCGGCGTGCACTTAGCAGGACTACATCCACCTTCACAGAAGTGATGTCCAACGTGTACAGATACAAGATATAAATAACGTCATTACTGTTGTTGCTCAAGAACATGGCATTACACGTATAATCAAAAATAAATAAATCAACTATCCAACATCCAACAATACAAATAATATTGAACAGAAAGGTTGAATGTGGCCTCCGCCTGAATGTTTCTTCAAATAGAAAGTATTTGAACTCTTTTGAATAGTTGACCTAAATTTATTTAACATTTCATAATTACTTTAAAATTAGTGTAAGTATTGCTTTTGGAATGGTTTCTAGTCAGTTTGCATTCAGACAGGTTTTCTACCGTTTTAGAGTTCACTTCAACCGGACCGAGACCGAGGTTTTTAGGCGGATCAGAGTTCGGTTTTTAGGTCCATTTTGGAATTCAAATTTGCATTCTGACCTCCCCAAAAAATCGGACTTTCTAGACAAATGGATTAAAAACTAACCCAGGACTCTAATCCTGGGTTGGTCTGAATGCACCCTAAATTACAGAAATCATAAATTTAAAAACTCGCAAAGCATTTTTACTAATATAAATATTCGTTGTGTGTGATTGTGTACAGTGCTATGCAAAATTATTTACATCCCTGGCCACATGTTTGGCACTTCACAACTACAAAATTCAACCTACTGCAAGCATAATTTTATGTGTTTTTCAAACTGAAAGGTGAGGGGTCGTTCTGCAGCTTACAAGCTTCCGAGCTTCTACCTTTCCAACTCCCCCCGGAGGAGTTGGCTTCCGGGGGGAGTTCCAGGGGAACCCCAGCCCAGCCGAGAAACATAGTCTCTCCAGTGTGTCCTGGGTCTCCTCCGGACCCGATGGGACGTGCCCGGAATATCTTACCAGAGAGGCATCCTAACCAGATGCCCAAGCCACCCCAACTGGCTCCTCTCTACATGAAGGAGCAGCAGCTCTACTTTGAGTCCCTCCCAGATAACTGAGCTTCTCACCCTATCTCACCAGGTGTTCCACCTCTTCTCTGTAGTTGGACTCATCACTGTTCATGATGCGTCCCACTACTGCTGTGTTGTCAGCAAACTTCACTATATGACAGGGGGGGTGTCTTGCCGAGCAGTCATACATCAGCAGAGTGATGAGGAGGGGGCTCAGCACGCAGCCCTGCGGCGAGCCAATGCTGAGGGTGATGGAGGAGGAGACGGTGTTGTGGATCCTGACAGTCTGAGGTCTGTTGGTCAGGAGGTCCACAATCCAGGTCCCCAGTGTAACCCTAACCCCTGATGTTGTGGTTAGTGATGCACTTGATGCCCTTCCACATGCACTGGAGGTCGTTGGTGGTGAAATGACCTTGAATTTTCTGGGCGTATGCGGCTTTGGCCCTCACAATGCCTGCAAGCCAGTTCTTTCCTCGCTTCTCGGAGTGCTGATGCCTCGCCTGTCCTGAACGCAGCGACTCAAGCTCTCAGCAGAGCTCTCACCTCAGCATTCAGCCAGGGTTTCTGGTTCGGGTAACAGGTTACTGTCGTGGTGGTGATGACATCATCAGCACACTTGGAGATGAAGCCAAGAACAGAGGAGGTGTATTCCTCCAGGTCCACCTCTCCCTCATAAGTAGCTGCCTCTCCGAAGACCTGTCAATCTGTGCACTGAAAACAGTCCTTGAGCAAACAGGCTGCATGTCTGGGCCACACAGTGACTGTCTTCTTTATTGGTCTGATCTGTCTCATCAGCGCTGGCGCCAGCAGGATGGAGATGTGGTTGGAGAGGCCAAGATGGGGACGAGGAAGGGCTCTGTACGCACCGTGAATGTTTGTGTACATACAGTCCAGAGTGTTGTCTCTGCGTGTGGGAAAGGTGACGTGCTGGTAAAAACTGGGCAGAGTGTCCATCAGTTTCACGTGGTTAAAGTCCCCTGCAACCACGTAAAATGCCTCCGGGTGCTTCATCTGCAGTGAGCTAATGGTGTCATGCAGCTCCTTCGATGCTTCGCTGCCATTAGCATCCGGTGGGATGTAAACAATGGTGACAAACACCGCAGTAAACTCCCGATTCAGATAGTACAGCTGACATTTTACTGTCATGAGTTCTATCACCTCAAAGCAGCAGCTTTTAACCAGTCCACAGTTCGTACACCAACCTTCATTCACGTACATACAGAGTCCTCTCCCCGTGACAAAATCTGACACCTGTCATACAGGAACCTAACAGCCAGTATCAAAGGCCTGGAGAATGGCCCACAGGGCTCCTCGAGGGACATAGTCAAAAGCCTTCTCCAAGTCCACAAAACACATGTAGACTGGTTCAGCGAAGTCCCACGCACCCTCCAGAACCCATCTGAGGGTGTAGAGCTGGTCCAGCGTTCCACGACCAGGATGAAAACTACAATGCTCTTCCTGAATCTGAGGTTCAACTATCCAATGGACCCTGCTCTCCAGGACCTCTGAGTAGACCTTACCAGGGAGGATTATGAGTGTGACCCCTCTGTAATTGGAACGCACTCTGCAGTCCTCCTTTTTGAATAGGGGGACCAGCACCCCTGTCTTCCAATCCAGGAGAAATACCTCCAATGTCCATGCAATATTGCAGAGTCGAGCCAACCAACACAGCCCTAACAACATCAAGACCCTTGAGAAACTCTGCATCATGAAGGTCCTGGAATGACTCCTGTTGACCCACCCAGATAAGCTTATATCAAAGCCCCCTGCAGTTTGCTTACTACCCTGGAGTTGGAGTTGATGATTCCATCATACACCTGCTTCAACAAACTCACTGTCATCTGGACAAAGCAGGCAGCACTGTGAGGATCATGTTCTTTGATTTCTCCAGAATATTTAAGACAGTTTAGCCTGATTTGTTCTGTGAGAAACTCCAGAAGACACAGGTGGAGGCCTCAACAATCACCTGGATCTATGACTCCCTTACAAAGAGATCATGGCTTGTGAGACGAAGAACTGTGCGTCTAACCAGGTGGTCAGCAGCACAGAAGCACCACAGGGTCCTGTACTCTCTCCATTTCTTTTAACTCTCTACACTTCAGACTTCCATCATAAGTCTGACTTCTGTCTTCTACAGAAATAGTCAGATGATTCTGCTGTTGGGTGTATCAGAAATGGAGAAGAGGCTGAGTACAGAGATCTGGTGGACCGCTTTGTCTCATGGTGTGGGAACAATCATCTTAAATCATCTTATGAATTAATGAAGTATTTTTGAATTGAATTGAATTGAATCAAGTCGAATCCATCCCTGGGGCCTTGCCACTGAGGAGCTCTTTGATCACCTCAGGAACCTCAACACCCATAGTCCCCAGGCTCCACTTCCTCAATGGAAGGCATGTTGGTGGTATTGAGGAGGTCTTCGAAGTATTCGGCTCACAACGTCCAGAGTCGAGGTCAGCAGCACACCATCCCCACTATACTTGGCATACTGCTTCCCCCTCCTGAGATGCTGGACAGTGGACCAGAATCGCCTCAAAGTTGTGCAGAAGTCTTTCTCCAAACTCCTCCTATGCCCGAGTTTTTGCCTCAGCAACCACCCGAGCCACATGCTGCTTGAACTGCTTGTACCCATCAGCTGCTTCTAGAGTTCTTCAGACTGACAGCATCCCTCACCCATGGTGTCCACCAACGGGTTTGAGAGTTGCTGCCATGACAGGCAAAGACAACTCTGCGGCCACATCTCTGATAAGCCTCCTTGACATTGGAGGCATGGAACATAGTTGACTCAGATTCGATGTTCCCCACCTCCCCAGGAACGTGTTCAAAGTTCTCCTGGAGGTGGGAGTTAAAGCTCCGTCTCTTGAGAGGCTCTGCCAGATGTTCCCAGATGGGAGCTGGCAGGCCCATAACACATTTGGGCCTGAGAGGACAGCTCCACACCTCTCTTCACCCGAGTGTCCAAAACAGGAGGTCACAGATCCGACGAGATGACAAAGTTGATCACTGAATAGTGGCCCAGGGTGTCCTGTTACCAAGAGCACATATGGACACCCTCATGCTTGAACATGGTGTTTGTTATGGACAGTCTGTGATGAGCACAGAAGAGCTTCTCCATGGGCAACTCCAGAGTGGAAGAGTGTCCAACTCCTCTCAAGGAGACTGATTCCAGAACCAGAGCCATGCATTGAGGTGAGACCGACTATTTCTACCTGGAACCTCTCAATCTCACACACCAGCTCAGGCTCCTATCCGTCCAGAAGGGGGCATTCCACAACTCTAGAGCCAGCTTCTGTAGCTGAGGATCAGATTGCCAAGGTCCCTGCCCTTGGCTGCCACCCACCCACTACTGCACCTGACCCCTTTGGCCCCTGCCACAGGTGGTGAGCCCATGGGAAGTGGAGGTTTTCACGTAAATGGTAAATAGGGAGAATAACAAAACATCCCATGCTCCTAAGATTTTTTCCGAGTAGAAATTTGGAAAATTATTAATCCATTTTCTTCCATTTTGTGTTGATCCATCTGAATTACAACACACAGCATCTGAAAAAATTAGATGGGTATGAAATTTTTCCTGAGCATCTTCTTCCACTGTAGAGACAGATTGTCTCGCTGTCAATTTCTCTTTAATTTCACAGTAGCTGTCTTGGCACTCCAATGTGATAACTGTAGCGATATCCACGATGTGAGAACGTTGAAAAACACTTGCGCTTATTTTGGCTACGCCGATGCAGCTTGTTATCTTGATCTCAGCTGTCTTTTTGCTGTTTGAGAATAAACTTCACCTTAATTTTTTTTTCTTCTGGGTGTTGAACTGAAGAAACAGGCCTGAGCTTGACTGCTCTTGTTTCAGTGCTGTACTGGCTGCTGACGGTGCATCTCCTGTGAAGGGTGTTTTTTTTATTATTACAGATTAAACCTGAGATAATCTCTGTGCAAAAACAAGAAAGAGGTGAGCGAGAATACACAAAATGACAAGAGAAAACATGTTTTCTGTAATAACAGTGCATCTTTATTTCCACCCATGAACAACGACAAGATCTATATCGGTTTCATTTCTCTTTATCACAAGATGTTTGGGTAAAATCTTTGTTCAGTTAAAAGAAACATATCAGCTGTGTGCTTGTTGGACTTTTTTGAACTTTGAAAAAAAAAAAAGAAGCAGATCAAGTGGAATCCTTGTTTAAAGCAACAGAGTCTGCTGGGTCCAGAGAACCACTTAGAGAACTGTTTCACAATCTGGCAAAAAGCAAAAGACTGGCAAATATATAAATGCAATAATGATGAACAGATGGTGGAAAACTAACATGGACAACTCTTAAGGGAAGACGATGAAGGCAAGAACTTCAGCATTTGTCATCCCACCATTTTTTACCCTCACTCAGTGAAAGGAGTATATGCAGCTTCAATATTAAAATATGTGACAAGTTTAATATTCCATTTCATTTTCATATGAATAGCTTTAAGCATGCAGACCTCCTCAGAAGAAAAGAATCTGATCCATTTTACATTCTGCAGAAATCCCAAAACTGCTGCATTTAGAAACAATCCTGAATGAGTTCAACCAGTGAACATTGTTTGTATTAAAATGTTTGAAAAATATCTTGTTTCAAAGACTTGTTTCAAAGACAAAGTGAAAACATAAGATATTCTTTAAAAAAAGAAAAACATTCAAAATGATGCTTTTAGATGTTTATTAAAGGGCCGTATGATGTATAGTTGACTATTTTGAGCTCATGTTATTCCCTCATCAGAAACATACCTGGAGCGTTGCCTTGATTTTTTTAATGCATTTTTGGGAAATCCTTTAATCTCCATGGCAACTATTCAGCTGTGCAAAATGCCTGTTGGACCTAGTTCCCAGTGTTGTAGTCAAGACCACCTAACATGCGACCAAGACAAGACCAAGACTTTTAGGGTCAGAAACCGAGTCAAGGCCAAGACCAGTGTCCCGTGCTACGACACAATAAAATGTGAAATATGATCAAAATTGCTTCTCAAATTGATCTGAAAGATCCACATTCTCATAAAAAACACCTAGATATTAAATACTTACAGCTGAAATAAATTTAGCCAATATTAAATATTCCATCTCTGTGCTACAATCCACGGTGGTCTCGTGCCATCCCTAAAAAGATAACGCCCTGGGTGTTTGCCCATATTGCTCATGTCAGAAACCACCCCTCTTTGCACCATTAAACATAGCAATTGAGGCAATGCCCTGATGGTAGATAATACTCAACTATGAACACTGACCAAGGAGCAAGAAGTAACCAAGCACAGGCGCTCACCTTGACTGTTCTCACCCTCTCTCCCACTACATGAAAACAGGTAGTCTGACACCATGGCAGACATTACAGTTGCCACTTTGAATGAAAACAAACAAAGAGCAATGTGCATGCTCTTTCGTTCTTGTGTTTTATTTACTTGCTAATTAAATAAATATTAATGTATATAATCAAATAAAAATAATGATAGTTACTGCAGTGTACGCAGAGCATTATAAGAACAAAAAACAGCTCTCAGTGACACTCCAGTCTTACCTTCTTAGTAAACAGCCATTCAGAAGAATCGGATCATTTGTGAATGTCACATCACTATATTCCAGACGTTTGGTCACAGTGTTGTCCCATATATGTGACATGTTAGTCAGTACCTCGGCACAATAATCCAGCGCAGTGAGTGACAGCTGTTTTTCATCAGAGAAATGCTTATGTCTCTGTACAGCTAGCTTTGCTAACATCACGTCAATGGAGCTTACCTTTCTTTGAGCTACCTTTCTAAGTGACGAAAAAAGTTAGACGTTGTCCCCACCGTCTATAAAAGGGAACCGCTGCTGAGTTAGCTGTGGCCATTGGATTTCTTAAGATTTATGCATCGCTATTATGGTAGTTAGAGCTGCTGCTGACTGACTCACCTGTTGTTAAGTGTGATAAGAGGTACAGGAGCAAGTTAAATATATGAATATGTTGGTAACTTTTATTTCTTTAATTCATTAAATGCTAGTGAAATGGAGGCAAAGAGTAGTGTGTAGCTAAGCTAACTATGCTAAGTGGTTGATAATCTCACACAGTCTACTCACCTCTCTTGGAGAAAAACTGGGTTACAAATTGACAGTCTTGTTAAGTCTTGCCAGTTGTCCTTGGAATTGTCCTAACTTTTCCCCCTTTTATGGCACCCATGTGCGTACCATAGAGGGTTAAAGAGGCATATAAATTATTTCGCACAGCACCTCTTAATACATTACTAGCTGCATTTCCATTACAAATGTGCGCAAGTTTTATCATAAGCTATGTACCTTTAATGTCAGTTTTTTTCCATGACAATGTTTTATTCTGATTTTATTGAATTCATTCTTACATTTCCTTTTATCTGTTGGCACAGTCACTTCCTATCAAAAGAATTGTTTGCAAAGTATTGTCAAGGTTTGCTGTAAATTTCCTGTCATATCTCTCAATGATTTGAGTAATCTCTTTAATTCCAGGTCGTTAAAGAATTAGTTTGGCTGATCCATGCCATCCTTTGTGACCAGAATTCTTTCTTTTGCTTTCTGAACAGAGATACACAATGCCATACTGCAAGACCAAGAGGCTGCTAATATTAGCCTGGTTAATATCAGCATCATTGTAAGGACTGATATGGACTCATCTCTCTTTTTGTGTGTGTTTTATA
>NW_006800626.1:0-2434 GCF_000485575.1 Poecilia formosa | reverse complement strand
AACAAAACTTTGGGGTTGTGACTTATAGTCCAGAAAATACGGTATTTATTTCATTAATAGTGTTATTATTTATTTCCTGACTTTTGTTCTGTGAAGAACCCAGAGAGGGTTTTTTGATTGTGCTTTCTGGAAAACAAATTTCTCTCCTGCAATCATCACACTTTTTCTGTGGTACAAACTGACTCCGGCCCCCACCAAGGAAGGGAAAAGTTATGTGGCCCTCACAGGAAAAAGTTTGGGGACCCCTGCCTTTGGTTGTCATTATGGCTCAGTTCTTCTTCAAGCAGCAATATGATTCTTTCAAAACCTTTCTGAGCTTTCCATAATTCACTGAAAATTCAGTAGTGGTTGGAGGAGAATATAAACAAATTAAAGACAATCTTTTTTAATCTGGAAAAGACTTTTATAATAGAAGAATTACCCATAGATGTAAAACAGCTGTAACATTGTTGAGCTTTTAGTTTGAAACCTGCTTTTTTTTACACAGACTGTGATACCAGACATGGTCAAAATATTCATCAGATGAAAACTTCAGAATGACGTCGGGTCACAAATTACATCTGGCAGGAATGACAAAACAAGGAGGCTGTTGAAGGTGTTCCTGAAGTTCAGTTCCAGGCCAATAAAATGATAATATCCAGATTTTGTTTCACAAACTGAAAAGACCATCACATGTGTCAGGACGATAAATGTGTTCCACCTGGATACTATTGTTTAACTCAAACTGATGCTGTTGGTTTCAATTCCCTAAACTTTCAACTGTTCTGCTAAGAACCAATCACCATGGGAGGACAGCATCAAGATTAATTAGTTTCAAATGGTGGGAGTCATTGTGAAGGCATGTGGATTGTTGATCTCCACCCCACAGAGAATTTGTATTGGATACATTCCATAACGGTCCACTCTGTAATCATTTCAAGAGTCTGAAATAAATAATAATTCAACAGAAATCACTGAGGGCAGTTTGCAGGAAGCTTGAATGAAGCTGAGAGCTATTTTTTACAAACTGAAGGTGTTGCCATGCTGAACAACACTGTGTCTATGGACCTTACGACAGGGGCTGCGTTTCATTGGCTAATGCCCATTTCACGTCACAGCGCAGCTACCACGTGCGTGACCGTCTCACAAACACAAGCTACAGTAGTAAACACATGCTAATGTACATTGTGGACTAGCAGACAGGCAGAAAGTTTTTGCGTCAGGACTCAAAAAAGAAAGGTTCTCGACTGTCAGTGGGGAATCTGTTCAGGCGATGTCAGGTATTCTGATCGTATTTGTGGAACTAAAATTCACAGATTTACAAAATCTGAAACGGAAAGTCTTGCTTGGATCAAAGCTTGTGGACGACCGCATTTGTAGCTCAACCGTCGTAGGATCAATAAGAACAAAGGAGTGTGTGCTGGTGTGAGTATTATTACTTTGCTTTCTTTGTATTTAGTGAATGAAAAAAGAAAGTCAATAATTAACACATCCATTATGAAAACCTTTTAGCTAAGTACAGCATAATGGCAGTACCGATACAGCTTCTACACCTTGAAGCCTGTCTGTTACACAGTCTTACGTTAGCTGAACAGATCGATATGCAATGTGTACCGTATCTGACATGCATTAAAGATTTTATTTTACCTGAAAAGGCTTTTTACTAAACTGTAATCGTGTTAGCCGCTAGCACCGAGTACCGAGTAACAGGCCTAGGCACACTCAAACATTTGCCAACAACAGAAATCACTGATTTCAAAAGTAACCCTCAAAACCCATGAATGCCCGACTTATGCAGCCTTGCAAGAACAATATGCATCAGGAATCTTGTCCACAGCTATATTTATGCTGAGGGTGTGAGGATCTGCTGTTTTCCTCATCGACCGGTAGCATTTAGCTGTGACGCACACAATGTTGGAGGCATCACGTGGCTCAAACACCTTGATGTCATGAACTTGTTGGTTCCCCCTGTCCATTGTCGTGGCTGATATTTTGTGAAAATCCGGCAGAAATGCTACACTAATCGACTCAGAAATACTCTGCAGAGAGTCAGTCTAAGTGAAAGACGCCATGTTTACAGTGTTGTGTTCAAGACCACCTAACCCGAGACCAAGACAAGACCAAGACTGTTAGGGTCCGAGACCGAGTCAAGACCAAGACCGGCTACAGCTACATGGCACAATAAAATGTAAAATATGATCAAAATTGCTTCTCAAAATAATCTGAAAGATCCATATTCCCATAAAAACACCTAGATATTAAATACTTAATACATTTTACCAATATTAAATATTCCATTTCTGTGCTACAATGTGTGATGGTCTTGTGCCATCCCTAAAAACATAACGCCCTGGGCATTTGCCCATATTGCTCATGTAAGAAACCACCACTGTTGCATCATTAATTGCTATCAATTGAGGCAATGCCCTGACGGTAAATAACGCTCAACTACGAA
>NW_006800625.1:174793-193130 GCF_000485575.1 Poecilia formosa | reverse complement strand
TGAAGGATTTGAAGAATATTAAAATTACTATAAGATAAAACTGGGCATTTAAGGAAATTAGGAGGAAAAGCAGAAACATGAGCAGTGGATTATAAAAGGAACAGAAAATGTATGAAATAAAAAAACAATCTTTAAAGGAAATTTATAAAACTACTGAATCAGAAAACAAGCATAAGAAATATAAATATAATATGATATTATAAAGGCATGTAAAAAGGAATATTATAAATTATTAGATAGTAATAAAAATAATACTAAGGCGACATGGAACATTTTAAATATTATCAGGAAACTTCTAACAGTGACAATTATCCACAGCATTTTATAACTAATAATCAGAATATTAGCAATAAGAAGAGTGTCATAAATAAATCCAATAGTTATTTTGTGAATATCAGACCTGACTCAGCAGAAAACTGTCATGATCGTGTTTCTGTGTAATTGTTTTTGGAGTTTTTTGTGTTCAGTTTGCTCCCTGTGTCTCGTCCCCTTCATCACCCCGTGTGTATTTAAACCCACCTGTTGTCCTTGTCTCTTGTCGGATCCTCGTCGTGTGATGTCCGTTTCCCCGTGCTGTTCTCCGTTGTTCTGTGCTTGGATTATTATCATTAAACTCATCATTTCCATCACTTCCTGGGTCTACCTGCGTTCTCATCCTCACCTCAGCCACACCACTTCATGACAAAAACACACCGCAATAAAAACAGCAACTCATCTAAATTATGTTGGGAATAATTTCAGTCCAACGTCTCCGAACCAAGAGGAGGAGAAATGTGACGGTCAACATTTCAAATTTCACTTGGGGAAACTGAAGGTTCATGGAGCCTCAAGGTCCGACCGTCCACAGAATCCTCCCAACAGAGGTACCGGTTCTGACCCAGAAGTACCGGTTCTGACCACATCAGACTTGCCCACAGATGGCAGAGGGGTCAGAGAGCTGGTGGTCTCAGTGTGTGGCTGACCGGGGCTGAGCTGTGCCGGTCCGGGGTCTCTGCAGCCCTCCAGGCCGGTAAGGTACCACCACACAGCATCGCCATGGAGACGACCAGGACCTGGGCCGGCACGAGGACGCCGGCTCATCCAGCGTCCTCCTCAGCGTCTCCAGCCAGCAGCTCTGCTCTCCTCTTCATCACCATCAACATCAAAGCCATGAGGAAGAGGAGTTCCTTCATCAGCAGATCAACAGCTCCCCCTGCTGGCAGAGGCCTCCATGTTCAGGTGGGTCGGCTCAGCAGGGGGCTTTCTGTCGGATCGCTGCAGAGACATCCGTCAGACAAGTAAAGCTGTGATCAATCAGCTACATAGAAGTCAGATCGTCATAAACTTCGTTATTAGCAGCCTGACTTAGCCGCTATCCGGTCGGACAATCATCCAGGAACAGGGAGGGGTTTTACAGCCGACTGCAGCTTTAAATACACTTGGAAACCATGACAACGCAGGAACACCCATCTAGCTATTAACAATTTACTGAGTCATTTTCGTCGGATCTTGTGCAAGTAACTGACTGCTCACTGACAGAACACCGGCCTGGGCCGGACCAGGACCAGAACCAGGACCAGAACCTGGACCAGGACCAGGACCAGGACCAGAACCCGGACCAGGACCAGAACCAAAACCAGGACCAGAACCAGAACCAGGACCAGAACCAGAACCAAGACCAGGACCAGAACCCGAACCAGGACCAGCAGTTCTCTAGAGAACCATGTGGATCAGGTTCAGGAGCACTCAGAAATATGGCGGCCATCTTGGAGCGGTCATCCCTCCTACTTGGCTAAGCTAACAGCAGAAGATGCCTCAGCGCTAGGGGTGAGGCACCGATTGCAGCTTTCTTGTTGATCAGAGATTACTGATGTGTTAAAAAGCTTAACCTGCCGATTCCAACTTTTTTGTCTGAAAAGTTGCTCAAAGCCAGAAAGTTGTTGAGTTGGCAACAGCGGGCTGAGTGTTAATTAAAGACGTGCAGACATAACTTGGAGCACCGGTCTGCTAGTCAAACCTCTCTCACCAGGCAGCAGAAG
Organism: Poecilia formosa; assembly: GCF_000485575.1. Lineage (NCBI taxonomy): Eukaryota > Metazoa > Chordata > Actinopteri > Cyprinodontiformes > Poeciliidae > Poecilia > Poecilia formosa. Next base: position 191,112 of record NW_006800625.1, on the reverse strand, counting down.
AGGACAGTGGTTGAATCTTAGACCTTTGCCAAGCTAGACGGGATCAGCGGATAAGATCCACTTAACATGTAAAAATCGGCTGATCACTGATCTTCCAAAATTAAGAAAATCGGCACCGATAAATCGGTGCCCTCCTACTCAGCACTGCGGCATATTGTTGTTCACATCGACGGACTATTGACCTGAGGACTCGGGGGGGATAACGTTTCACAAGAAAGATGGACTATTATCGTTTATATTTTGTGAATATAATATTACTATTCTGTATTTATGTCCACTATTGTGGTGAGCAGGAACAGTTGCTGCTGAAGTGAGGAGCTGATGAGCAGCACCCGGGTTCACCTGACGGACTCATTTCTTGTTCTGTGTGGCACCAGGTTGGAGCAGCGCTGCAGTTCCTGGTGCAGGAGGAGAGGCAGTTAGGGGCCGGGGCTCAGATGAGCCCTTGGAGCCGCAGTTAACCCACCTGACTGAGGCGTGCTCCAGTGACCCATCCCACGGAGGGGGGTCGTTATTCACTTGAACTCCAGGGGGGGTCTTGTCATCAGACTGGTAGCTCAATGGTCTTTTAAAAACCCTTTGTGATCTCTTTTGTAGCTGTTGACTGTTTTTAACTCATGGGACCGGTCTGACGGCCAGAAGGAGCTGCATCAGAGCAGAGGGGCCAGTCCTCTTCCTCCCTTTGTGGTGTTTTGCTGTGGAGCAATTTAGACAGTTTCAGTTTCAGGTCCGTTTGGGTTGCGATAGCATGTGTGGGTTTCTATTTCTGCACCGGTTCTGGAGGAGAAACCCGGCCTGAGCAGGCCTTGGATGTCGGTTCTCAGTGGCTGCCAAATCGAGTCTCTCTTAAAACATTTTACAATTCCTAAATATAAATAAAGCTTTATCTCTTTGATAAAATTAAGACTCCTCTTCATTATTCTCTGCCTCGTAAAAGCTGTTACAGTATTTAATGCCAGCTAATATCGATAGTGAAAACTGAAATGTGAATGCCATACAGCCTGACTCAATGAATTAGGATATACATCCTGATATGGCTCGTCAGATTAATAGCACCTTTAGAAAATTAAACCTTTTAGCAGCTATTAAACATACTAAGAGTTGTAAAGATGTTAAAACATCAGCTGTCTAATTGGGGCCTGCCATACCAATGCATGGAAGCACCTATTGTTCTACATGTTAGCAGAAACATTAGCAGTGCACTTCCCCTGCTAGTGCACTGCCTTGTGGAGCAAAGCAATGCACTAGCTAGCATTACCCTTCTCCCCAAAATAAGCATTTTAGCTGTGTTTATGTATTAGCCATGTTTAATATACTGAATGGAGAAAGTCAATGAAAGACATCATGCTAGTGATACCCCACATGCTACTGACAGCATTTAGGCTAACAACATTAGTATTTTGGCTCTTTTTAGCTTATACACTAGTTTAAAGCTACTGAATGGAGTAAGTCCAACTTAGTCAGCATGCTTGAGATTTCCCACATGCTATTAATATTATTTTAGCTAAGCCGAGCATTGATGCTAAATCTCAGCATCAGAACGCTGGGTTCCAACCCACGGCCACACTTTGAACTTCTTCAGAAATGTTCTAGTTAATCTATAATGTCTTTGACTTGGTGATGGAATTACTAACATATTCTAATTTATGGAATGAGTCTGTAGATTTGCTCAATGCTTGCTTACAGTTGAAAATAATTAAAAATCCACCAACATTTTCTGTGATATCACAATAATGTAGTTGCCTTTTACTACCTGATTTTACCGAGCGCTCAGAAACTGGAGCTCTTCATACAAGAGAGGACAGGGAGCAGAGAGACCATCGATGCTCCTGGACCGGACGGCGGCCATTAGCCGCTACAGCTAGCGAACCTGCGGCGCCATTACTGGGCATCGTTTGATTCCACTGAATCCAAGTCAAGATACAGCATTAGGCTACTAACCTACTCGACACTTTAGATTTTTAAATTAAAACTTTTTACTGACCTGTGAAATGTAATTCCCTTAGATTCTTATCTTGCTGTCATAGCGTTGACCATTAATAGCAAAACATTACGTCCCCTTTTCAGATTCTGTGCTTGATTGTGTCATTTTCCAGACCACCGATATTCCAGACTCAATGCAAAGCACCAGCGCACGTGGCAGAGCTGGGGACTCGAGTCACATGACTTGGACTCGAGTCATTAAAATCAAGACTTGACTCGGACTTGAGGACAAAGACTTGAGACTTGCAAAACAGTGACTTGGTCCCACCTCTGGCACGTGGCGCACTGCCGCGCACAGCAGGTCACGTGACGTCCAGTCCACTATAGATCACTGAGAGGACTCAATATTTACGTTTTTGCAAAATAATGTTAAGAAGCTGATAATGCTCTGAACACAAGGAGCAGCTGCTGCCGAGTTACTGTCCGCTAATAGATGCAGGAACATAAAGGAAAAAAGGTGGAAATATTGGTGGGGACACGTTCCCGTTCAGAAACTGGACGCCTATGATCATAATAAATATATTTAATATTGCATGTTGACATCCACCAGTTTAACCAGGTTATTAATACTGTTATAATAATAAAGTCTCTCTGACCTGAACAATTTCGCCAGCATGTCTGACTGTGGCTCAAACATCTGACCCACTTGTGTGTTTTCATCCGACTTATCAGTTATTTAGATTATTGTTAGAAACTGTGGAGTATTCATTACTTTTCATATATTCATCTGAAAATGTTTTAGTTCTTTATGTCATGAATTGTAGGTGAGCGCGAACGCCGAGCAGTCCCGGGTAATGGACAATATGCAGCTCAAACAGTCCCAGGAAGCTAAAGCTGGTAGCAACTGATCTGTCAAAGACTGACGGGAGACAGACATGACAAAGAATCCGACAAAACACAGAGACAACAGGTGGCTTTAAATACACAGGAGATAATCACAGAAACAAGACACACCTGGGAAACAGAGACAGGACAGAGACTCACAGGGAGCAGAACCAAAAATAAACAGAGAAACTCAAATCACCACACTTTATATAACCAAAGTAGAAAACTAATCAGAACATATTGAGCTGTCCTCGCCCTGAGGTTTCGATCTTTTCAGCTGCTAGAAGCCAGACGACGACGCTCAATAACCAAACTTCTTTCTTTCCTTTTAGTTGTTTATTGAAGAGTGGCCTCTGACCACTGCCATCACTTTGGCCATCGTAAACTGCAACATACAAGGCTTAACATTAGCTAACATAGCAAAATAGCCATTCTTACTGCGAGCTAAAACGAAAAACATTTTCCTAAATGACTTCAACATACACATTACTTACACCAGCATTACATAAAACAAAGAGGCAGTTATTATTTTCACAATTAACCAGTACTTACGAACAAATCTTGTCTGAAACACAACAAATAAAAACAGTAATCAGTTATTCCACGAGCTGTTTGGTTTTGCGTTCCACCATCTTGGATCTATTTTTTTAACTTTAGCGTCACAAAAGCAACATAGTAAAATATCCACCAGGGGGTGCTCTAGTGCGGTTTTCAAACCTTGCTGGTCCAGTTTAACTTACAAAAGGCAGCACACATATTGGGTGTAACAGATGTTTTTGTATTGAAACTGCTCGTGTCTGTTTTATCAGTTTGAAGATATTATATGAAACATGCTAATTTTTATAATCAAATCCGCTGATTGATGCCATGGGTCAGAGGTCAGAGGTCAGCAGAGCTCTGTGGGTTCAGGAACCAGTTTGAAATGAGAAACACAGATAGCTGATAAACTTTGGTCCTGCTTTCTTGAGTAAAATGTTTCTGTATGAAATGAACATCTATTGTTCTTTCTCTGGGAAAGGAGGATTAGACAGCGATGGATCCATCCTGGGCCTCGGTATCACCTGCATGTCTCTGGCCTACAGCAGCACTGATGGCGTGGTGCTGCTGTAGGCAGGCAGACGCCTCTAAACGGCAGACGCCAGGCAGTAGAAACACCTGGATATAGAAGTAATGGAGCTAAAAGAGCCAATCAGATCGCTGGGTGGAGGATCTGTCTTAACTGCCACTCAGAGCTCTCTGAAGGCGAGTCTTTGTATTTTTGTATTTTTCTAAGGTAATTTCTTCTTGTGGCTTTGGTTTCTGATGATTATGTTGAGCTGTTGGTCTGATTTTATGGATTTGATTGTTTGGATAAAATTCTGGAAGATTGTGAAGTTGAACAGTGACTGTTGTCTTTGTGGTTTCACTTTCACACACGACATTAACGGACCTGGAGAGACGAGAGAACAATGAGCAGCAGGTAGAAAATGTCTCGTTTCTCAACAGCACTTAGAAAGTCCTGAGAAAACTCAGAACATGGATTACAACAAACTTAGAATCCAGAAAACTAGTTTAGAAACAACTTTTTAGACTCTTGTTCTTCCAGCCCAGGAAAGGAGAGAAGGACCTCGCTGCAGCAAACAGGAAGGGGCGGACGGACCACTGTCCGTCTCATACCTTATTTGGAAATGGGACCATTGCAATCCGGTAGTGAAGGGGGCGCTATTTCCTATACTTCCGTTTTTATTTTCTTTTGAAATCTGTGATATATTTTCACCTTTAAGAAGGAGTTTCACTCTCAGAATGTATTTGAATTTATTTCTTTTATTTACTTCACGGCAGCTCACAGTTTTTAACAAATTCTGTAGCTTTCTGTGTACTTCTAAATCTCCTATTTAGTCGCATTTTCTGGGTCTTCTACTGCCTCTAGTGGCGTGGGGGTGGTAATACAACTAATATAATTACTAAATCAGAATACCACAAAGTATTTATTACTTATTATCAATTCTGGCATTACTGGAACAGTAAAAGATAAATTCCCTCACAAAAGAACGTACCTTTTCATTTTCTTAAGGAAGTAGAGCTAATTAAATGACATAAGCAAGACTTGAAAGTGATTCCAGTTTCACTTGATGGCCAACCTGTTGAAACTGTGGCAAATTTTCAACTTTGCTGAAAACACTGACTATATTTTTAAGAAGTGTTCTCGGAGTCTTTTAAGAAGACCCAGTGATTTTGGGGTTACCCAACTTGAGGTTGTTGAGTTAAAATGTTAAAACTTAACATTCTAACTTGAGTTTTAACTCAACTCAAGTTAAAACAACATTTTAACTCAAGTTTTATCTTTTCATCTCCTTGTTTGGTTTGGTCACATGAGCTGCAGACTAGCAGACAATCTATAATACTTTGAATGGCAGGTATAACAGCAGGTAAATGGTGGTGAAACCAAAACCATCTCTGTCTCAACTGTTTGCTGAAAGAACATGAAAGATGGCAGAAATATTTTAGCAGAGATCATCCATCCTCTTTATGAGATCATGAAGGTGTTACTGTGATCCTCTGGCAATAGGAACATTTATTAGTCATTTATTGATGGTGCAATAATTATTCTTAACCAAATTAAATAATATTTACCACATCTCATTGTCCACCGTCTCACTGGTTTCAGCAGTGCTGATCAAGAGGTGGTTCTGATGTTCTGGGTTTGCCGTCCGTCTGAGCCAGTCACTGATAGGGGACAGACACTGAACGAGGACAGCCAGCCTGTCCAACTGCTGAGGTCTAAACAGAGACACAGTTGGACGTCCTCAGCATGAATGTGACAGGAGGACTGATGGCAGCTAGAAAAGGAAACCAGTGGGGTCAGAACGCAGCCTGGAGGAACCCCACCTAAAGGGGGCGGGGTCTCAGAGAGAGTGTCAGACACAGGAAGTGATGTCAGGTGTGAGAGAAGCTGAGACAGGGACAGGAAGTAGCTGATCTGCGGTGACAGGAAGTGAACCGAGATGGAGGCGAAGATGTTGCCGCTGCTGCTGCTCGCCACTCTGGGTAAGGTTGGAGGGCTGGTTCTGGTCGGGCAGAAGTGACCCAGCACCGGGTTCTGTTTGGGTCAGATCCTTGGATCGTTCTCTGTGGTTCTGAAAGGCACAGATATCAGGAGAACCAGGAACTGCAAACACAAACAGATCCAAAACAAACTGGCAGACCGGCCTGGGTTCTGCTGGTTCTGTTGGTTCCAAAGGTTCTTCTCTTCCAGGTCTGGGTCCAGCAGCCAGCAGCCATCATGGCCGCCCCATGCCAGGCTCTCCGTATGACATCAGCAAGAACTCTGCCGCCGTCCAGCAGGCCGTCCTCGGCGCCGCCCACTCCTTCAACAGCCAATCAAATGACGCCTTCCTGTTCAAACCATCGGCCGTCCTCAGAGCGCAGCAACAGGTACCGCTTACCTGGAGATAGTTGTTGCTATGGTGGTATGGGAGGCAGGTCAGAACCTTCAACAGGTCCGGATTCTGGTGTCTAGATCCAACTGGTTAAAAAAAACCCTGGAAGTCCAGTTTCTCCAGAACCACCAGAGGAGAATCTACTAGGAAGGAATGAGTGGGCGGATCCTGCTCTCTGATTGGTCAGAAATACAACTAAAACCAGCAATCAACCCAAAACCTGGGAGTAGTGATGACCTCTGACCTCTGACCTGAACCTTCAGAGCCACATAAAGACAGTCACAAAGTCGGCCTTCTACCACCTGAAGAATCTCCAGGATCAGAGGACTGATGTCTCAGATCAGAGAAACTCATCCAGGCGTTTATCTTCAGTCGCATTGATTCCTGCAGCAGCGTCTTCACAGGTCTGACTAACAAATCGATCCTCCAGCTGCAGCTGATCCAGAAGCTGCTGCTGCTGTTCTGACTAGAACCAGGAAGATGGAGACATAACACCAGATCTACAGTCCTACAGCTGTAGCTCCCTGTAGCTCAGACTGTAAAATCCTGTTAGTTTATAAATCACTGGACGGTTTAGCACCACAGCCATTAAATATCTGTTGTTGTTGTATCAACCTTCCAGACCCTCAGGTTCTGGTTCTGGTTCTGCATCAGAACCAGAACCAAATGAGGAGAAGCAGCATTCAGCTTCTATGCACCACAAATCTGGAACAAACTAACAGAAAACTGTAAAACAGCTGAAACACTGACTTCCTTTAAATCCAGACTAAAACCCTCCTGGTTAGTTTTATTTGAATCGTGATCAATTTAACGACTTAATGTCACGTTTTATTGTTGCTCTTTGAAATGCCTTGGTGCTGTACAGATAACATTTGATTTGATTTGAAACCTTCACTCTGATTGGTCAGAAACCTTCACTCTGCAGTCTGATTGGTCAGCCCTGTCAGTCCTCCAGCAGTCATAACTTCTGGAAGGAGGAACTGGATCAGAACCAGAACAGAATGAGGCAGGACAGTTAAAGCAACAGTAGTTTATTTGAAGCTCAGGTCTGTGGTGATTGGCTGGACCAATCAGCCAATCAGAGAAGGGCTCAACAGAACCAGAACCTGTTTCTCCACTGCAGAACCAGCTCACAGGAAACAATACCTCCTTTCAAAGTAAAAGCATGTTTAGATTCAGTCTGATGTGTGAGAACCAGAACCAGGTTCTGTTGAGCCTAGTACCTGAAGCAGACCCATTCCTGCAGTTCTGGTCTGGACCCAGGCCTGGTTCCGGATCGGAGCAGAACCTAACGGACCCACTCTGTGTTCCAGGTGGTCAGAGGGATCCGGTACATCGTGGACTTCCAGATCTCCAGGACGGTTTGTCCCAAACGAAACCGGACTTCGGACCTGGACCGGTGCCACCTCCAGCCTCCGGGCCGCCTGGCCCAGGTGAGTCTGGATCTGAGTCGCAGGAGGACCCGATGGTTCTGGAGGTTGTGACCGACCCGTCTCTGTCCAGACCTTTCGGTGTCACCTGGAGCTGTGGCTGATCCCCTGGAAGCCTGGGCGGGAAACCCTGGAGCTGCAGTGCAGATCACACCAACAGGGACCGGTTCTGATCCAGAACCATGTCTGATCCAGAACCGGTTCTGATCAGGATCTGGTTCTGTTTGTTTAAATGATGAGTGAATAAAGAGTTGCAGCAGATCCAGACCCGGTTCTTCTATTCTCCAGAACCTCCAGAGTCCAGTAGGTCTACAGGTTGGATTAAACGAAACCGGGCAGAACCAGAACCAAGTTCACGAATCATGATTAACTCGCCTGATTTCACTTTTTCACAATTTTCAGAATTGGAACCAGGATCGGAACCGGGACCAGGACCAGGTCCTGGACGGCCTTATGAGGACGTTCCGGTTCCGGTCACGGTCTCGGTTCCGGTCCCGGTTTTGGTTAGGGTGGAAGCAGAGACTTGTCCTACAGCAGTGGGAGAAGCGACACAGGAACATTCAGTCTGACATGAAATAATGACCGAACAACAGAACCAGAACCGGGCCCAACTGGACCCCTCAGCTTCCAACAGCTGCTTTTAAAGCCCCAAGTTCTAATCCAAACAGGACCGGGTCATCAGAACCAGCAGGGAGGGAGGCCAGACCCGGTTCCGACCCACTTCTACGGTCCCTGCAGGTCCAGCACGGCGATGTATGGCGAGCGGAAGGATCCGATGTAGAGTTTCCCATGATGCTCGTGGGCCTCGCTGACGTAGGCGGCCACCAGGCCGTTGGGGTCGTGGAAGCTCCGCCTACAGACGCCGCCATCTTGGATCTCCGCCACCAGGCTGTAGCGGGGGACGGCCTTGATGAGGACGTCCTGGCTGAACAGCTGCAGGGCAGAAACCGAGAGAGGAGGACAACGTGACCTTTGACCTGGTGGAAAACTGCTGCTGCCTGAGGCTGCGTCACCCAGCGACTTTTTGGCCATCTTTACTGCCGTAAACCGAGCGCTGCGGCGGCCATCTTTACTGCCGTAAACAGAGCGCTGCGGCGGCCATCTTTACTGCCATAAACCAAGCGCTGCGGCGGCCATCTTTACTGCCGTAAACTGAGCGCTGCGGCGGCCATCTTTACTGCCGTAAACCGAGCGCTGCGGCGGCCATCTTTACTGCCGTAAACCGAGCGCTGCTGGGCGGTGGCTACGTTCCTCTTCGGTCACACAGACCTCACATTGCAGTCGGGTTTAATCAGCAGCAGCATCAAGATCTGCTGGGTGAACGCAACCTTTGACTAGGACATCTCAGGCATTCTCATTAGTTTCTCATCTAGCAGGTCAGAGGTCACATGAAACTGATGGGCCTTTTTCACCTTGAAGATGAGCTTCTTGACCCAGGGTCTCTGGGACAGGAAGTCCAACATAGAGAAGCCGGGGTTGGGCCGGACCGCCGCCATGGAGACCCAGTATCCTCCGGAGGAACTGGGCCGGATGTTGTCCGGGAAACCAGGCAGGTTGTCCACAAACGTGTCCATGCCCCCCTTGTTGAGGCCCGCCACATGGACCCTGGATGGAGACAGAGCTGGTCAGGGAGGAGAGCACCTCTGGAGCGGGGTGGTCCTGGGTCAGTGTCGGGCTCACCTGCGGATCCGGGCCATGGTGGTCTCGGCCACCAGAACCGACTCCTGGTCCGGCAGCAGCTGGATGCCGTTGGGGAAGCGTAGGTTCTCCATGACGACAGTTAGTTCCCGCGTCTCCGTGTCGTACTCCAGCACTCTGAGGCGGACATGAGGACAGGCTTTTATTCTGAAGGGTCCTAGCAGCTGACCTTTGACCTTTGACCCAGGCGGCGGGTTGTACCTTCCATCCGCCGTGGCCTCCATGATGAGGTGCAGGTAGTCCCGGCGCTGCCACCTGCTGCTGGAATCGGTGAAGTACAGCTTCCTGCCATCCTGCGTCACCGCCACGTCGTTGATGAACGACAGCTTCCTGCCGCCGACCTCTTGCCCCCCCGCCACCAGCCGGGTCACCGCACCTGCAGGGAGTCGCGTCGTCAGCTCCACCTGGAAGCAGGGGGTGGGGAGGGTCCAGTCAAAGCTCACCTGTGGCAGGGTCGACCTCAAACACGCCTAGGTAGGCGTCGGCTACGAACAACGTCCCATTAGGCCCCGCCCTGATGCCCAGGGGACGCCCACAGGTGGGCTCATCCTCCCTGGCGCCTGCAGGGGGACAGAGGAAAACCAGGGTCAGTCTGGAGGCGGAGCCATGCTCAGCCAATCAGATTTGTTCTGCCACTTTCAGCCTATAGAGCTTTGGAGCTGACGTCACAGCGTATGACGTTTACGTCGCTCGGCGCCATCTTTGTTGACCACAGGCCAAAACAAACTGGTCTGAGCACCGGTGTTTTCATTGTGTTACTGACCGCAGTGAAGTTGTTTTCAAGTTGGATACTGGATATTCGATATTCCCTATTTTGAGTTAATAGGTCACATGACATAGAAGCTATTGAAGAAAAATACTAAATTTTGACTACAGAAACAGCTAAAAAAATATAAAAAGTGTTAAAATGTAATAAAGGTGAGTGTGCCTCATCTATACAGTCTAGTAGAACAATTTCACACAGATTGAGTTAATGACTTAAACATGTAATAGAGGATAGTGTTCCTTGTGTAATAGGATGAATTACCACTTTTTTGTATCAGTTGGTCACAACAAGTCAAGGCATTTATTTACAGGAGTGTTTGGAAATTGACGGTATCTATGTGAACCTCCGAGCGCTTCAGGAGGCATCGGTAGAGAACAGCTGGCTGAAATCAGCGTTCATAAATCGGACCAACCTTGAGCTGAACGTCCCTTACTCTGCAGAGCGCGAATATCCAGTATCCAACTTGAAAACAACTTCACTGCAGTCAGTAACACAATGAAAACACCGGTGTTCTGACCAGTTTGTTTTGGCCTGTGGTCAACAAAGATGGCGCCGAGCGACGTAAACGTCATACGCTGTGACGTCAGCTCCAAAGCTCTATCAGCTAGCAACGTGTTAGCCTGGTTCAACATGGTTCTGCAGTTCACTTCACATCAATCCTAACGGAGAACCAGTCAGAACCAGTTCTCACAGTCCCAGCTTCACCCAATTTGAGCATCTCACCACACGGCGGTCTGCCAAGCGTTGCCAAGGTAACGATTCTCCGTCCAATCAGCTTGAGGATTTTGCCATCAGCTGTTCCAGTGAAGAAAACGTCTGTGGAGAGAAAAACAGACTCAGGTTCTGGTTCTGGTTCTGGTCGGGAACCAGAAGTGAAGCAGCTAACCTCCCATGTTGACGATGGACTCTGGACCCAGAAGCTGGTCCTCGTAGAGCCGCCGGGCCTCCCGGAGCCGCAGGTTGGGCTCCCAGCAACCCTTCATTTGGGGCGGCTCCTTCAAGCTGCAGCCAGCAGGGGAGCCACAGGTTGCCATGGAAACAAGGGGGCGGGAGGGAGTTGGGGGCGGTTAGAGAGTGTTTAATCTGGTTCTGACCCGGTCCAGACTGACTCACCTGAAGGCCTCTGGCTGGATGGGAGACTCCAGGATGAGGAAGATGATGAGAAGAGGAAGAATCAGGAAAACGCCCAGAGACAGCAGAGTGACCCGGAACACCTTCCCACTGTAGGAGCTGGACAGGAGGACAGGCGTTTAATGGGTTAACGCAGTGCTTCTCAATTCCAGTCCTCACCACCCCCCCTTGCATGTTTTAGATGTGCCTGTATTTCACAACAGCTGATCTAAATGATTGCATTACATCTTCTGCAGGCATCAAGTGCTGCAGAAACTTGTTAATCGCCCATAGATTCAATACAGGTGTGTGGCTGTTTGTTCACTATTTGTGAACAAATTTGTGAACAAACAGCTCAAACTCAAAGATTAAACTCAGCATCAGATTGTTGCTATGGTAACAAAACAATCTCACTATGAATATTGTTCTTTGATCTTTTACTAAATAAACTTGCCAGCTCCTTAAAATCTTACATTTAAATGCTAAACAATTTAAAATATTTTAATTTATGCTGAAACCATTAAATCAAATTCAGCAGCATTGATCATCTCAATAAATAAATGTTACATTTATGTATCTGTGTTAAAATATCAGCATTTATGGCCCCTGAAGCCCTGGGGGCCCGATGGAGCCGCTGGCTTAGTTTGGATTAAACACAAGTGCAAATAATTGATATTCATTTTAACTGTATTTTTTGATTTGTTGTTTTTCAGACTAGTTGTGGGTTTAGATAGTTTCACTGGTAACCCAGTGGTTTCCACACATCCCTCCCCCCCATGGCTTAGCTGTCTGGTTGAACGTTTGTTTGTTTGTGGGGGAGGGGGGGGGTTCTTAGAGACTCCCTGTTACTCAGCCCGGCTCCAGACGAACAAAGGGGGGAATCGACTTCTTTGGGGTCAAAATGAATCGTAGCTGAACATAGACAACAACACCTGTAGCCTACAGGCTACTGGTTAAGCTTAAGGTGCTGTATTGACATTAGCTAGTCGTCTGTTAGCTAACATTACCTGCATCCAGCAGCTTCACTCAACTCAGTCGGTTAGTTTGGGGGAAAAACTGTGAAAAGTTCTTTGGGTTTTGCTGCCATGATTCTAACACACCTGAGCAGCAGCAGGTCTCCTTCACAGGTGGAAACCAGCGCGAGCGTCGTAGCGCTCATGTTGCGTTTAAAGGCGGCTCGGAAAAACAGGTTACAGCATGTTAACAACGGATTAAACAGTTTTAACTGCTGATAAAAGTGACAGAGGACACAGATATGGGAGTGTGGAAGCCTCTACTGTATCAAATTGACAGAGGAATAACAGAGAGTTGGCCATTCTAAGGTAAAAACCCAGCGCAGACAGCTTCATGTGTTGTTTTTTTTAATCCATCCAGAAGACTTCCCGCTCCCCCCTGCGATGGCACGGTGCCTCCCCTAGGGGGCGCATCCCACAGTTTGGGAACCTCTGCCGTAACATATAATTACCCACTATTTTACATTTCTTGTCAACTTAACATCTTTTAATACAAAAACACGGCGAAGCGCCTGCCGGGCCAAAAGGTTCACTGGGAGCTTAGCATCATGATGACTGCATTCCCATAATTATACATTCCTGTAGCCTGATGCTCCCATATACAACTCAAAGAACAGATGATTGAAATAAAGACACTTTTTGAAAGTATTTTGTGTAACTTTTATTTTTTTATAGAAATTGAAGACGGGAGGAATTGATTAAAATCAAATCTGGTATGAAAACAAATCTTGTAAATCTTATCAGCCTTATTCAGTATATTAAATTACATGACTAATTGCATGTTACTTAATATTCATATTTATTTGCTGGCATTACTTCAAACTGCATTTTAATATCTGATTTACATGCAAATACTTTATATAATGTAAAGACTGATATAAGAGACAAACATGCTTGTGAAATGCAAAGCATTACAAAACAGATTCAATCAGTCAGCAGGTCCAGGTGCTTGGATCCAATGGAAAGGTAATTGGCACAGCAGCTCAATCGTGGGTCAGAAACACCAGGTGTTATGATGCAAACCTGAAAAATTAATCATAGCAACAAAAATACCAATAAGTGTTTATATTTACCTACACAACATAATGAAAAACCAATAAACCCCAAGCTCTATCTGAGTTTTAATTGAAAATAAAATAAAATTGCGATATCTCAGGAAATTAAATGTTTAAGTGAAACAGATCCTGAATCACAATAAAAGAAACTGCAGAAAGTATTTCAAAGGTGTAACAACACTAAAGTTTCTGAGTAAGTGAACTGAAATACTACTTAGAAAATGCATGTTAAAATCTGAATATTCTTTTGAAAGTAGCTAAAATTAATTTGAATTACTAGCAGACGCAGCACAGGGTTTGCTTATTATCTGTACTGACAGTAATACAAAACATGCACAGAAGAGGTTTTAGTTTGTAAAAGTTCAGGCAAACCTGAATATTTTAATAATAAAAAGCAGCAGGTGATGTAACTTCATGGCTTCATCTTTCTAAGCAGAATCTCAGGGGAAAAAGACGAACCTGAGTGAAGTCGGCCTCCGTCGTCAAATCACAAAATTGGTGTCAAACGTTTGTGCAGCAAAATTTTTTTGTGGTGCAATTATTTCAAAGATATTAAGAAATGTTTCAATCATTCAATCAAATCAAATTGTATTTGTATAGCACCTTTCAGCAACAAGAGCTTTAAATCAAACACAGAGAACAACATCAGATTATTGATCAATGTTTCTTAGGCCTGTCGCTTTAAATCAATTAATCACACGATAAATTAAACCTCTGGACCTCATTTTAATTATCGGCTTTATCGTCTCTTCCTGCCTTTTTTCTTTCTGTTGATGACACTGATTGAAAAAAGGCTCAACTCCGGTGCTCCACCCTCTGCGCACCGTTGATTGGTGGGCGGGGCAGATGGCTGTATAGGACAGGCCGCTGCAAGGTGTGTGTGTCTTTGTTTCTGCCACTGTTGCTACAATCGGCGGCTACATGTTGTGTGTTTGATCGGCTCGTCTGAGGCGCTTCTTCCCGGGTTAGGCTGAGTCTCCACCCCTGGGTAAGTTGCCTGCCATTTAGATTTTAATTTATTTTACCTGGCTCCACAGTAATTGGTTTTTCTGTTTCAGACACCTGATTGTTTGGACGCTCTGCTGTCCTGCCATTGTTTGTTTGAGCCGCTCAACTAAACGTGGTGCTGTGTGGGCGGGGCTTGGTAAGGTCCATTGAAGGGCGTTTGGAGCTGGACGACGAAGAAGATTTGTTCAGTTGTTTAAAGTGTTTTCTTTTACAGTTTGTATTTGTTGTGTGTTATTGAAGTTACTAATTTTTTTTTTTTTGGTTTGATTTACTAATTTCTTTTGCATTGCATGTTTTATTTCTCTTGTAATAATTGAACTTGTCCGTCCTTTATGTGTTCCCTTTTGTTCCAGGGACCGAGTAGTAGGCCTGAAGCCTCGTTTTTAAAAAAAGAAATTTTAAGGAAATTGTTTAATAAAATATTGTGCACTGCTCAGTCTGTGTTCGGGTGGATCTTGCAACTTTTAAAAAGATCTCCACCTGCTGGTCAGACTTAGTCAAATGTCCAGCGCACACCACACGAGTTGTCGGTCCATTTTCAAAACCTGAGACACATCAGCCGACAGAAATCCTGAGTATAACGGTTCGATCGGGTTCGTCGTGCCGTGTGGTGTCCAGCCACATGGGCACAAAATAATGGCTACAAGTCCAGTTAACTAATTTTAAGATCAGGCATTAATCAATGCTTTCCTAGAATCTACCTGTGATGCATGTGACTACATTCAGCGTAAAGTCCTGACTGAATGAAAATCATTATAACCTTTTTATGTCACGTTAACAAAGAACAGCTGAAAACTTACCGGGTTTATCAGCTGCGGTAGCAATTTGGCCCCAACTCCTCTCGTCATTTCTATATTCTTTGCACTAAATGTTGAATAAATACTAATATTGTTTCCACATATCTCCTACGTCTGCTGGACTTCGGGTTGCTCCGTGTCAGCTGTTTGGGATTCCTCTCCATAATTTCCCCTCAGAAAGCAGGAGGAGAAAACGGCTTTCTGATTGGCTACCTGTCACATTCAGCGTTAAGCTCCCGGTCGGGGAAAACCCCTGCTTTAGATCGGAGCCACGACGATCTACATCACACTGCAGGATGATCGGTTACGAAATCACCGGCGACAATCTTAGATCGGCCAACGTTCTAAGATCATCGTAAGGGGAAAATATCGTGTAGTATGAACTATTACATCAGGTAGTCGGATGTGCCCATCTTACCTATTTAAATCTACTGATTACTGAAGGCCGATACAAACTTCATAATCTGTGTAGTATCAGGCTATCTGTGGATAGGAACCTTTGTGCTGTATTGTTTGGAGGTGGAGCAGAATAAAAGATGGAGTTGTCTCAGGCGTGTTTCTGTGTAGCCTCAATATTTTATTGAATATACACATCAGAGAACAGTACAATCTGCACTCTTTTGGTTGAATCCAGTATTTATTTC
Organism: Poecilia formosa; assembly: GCF_000485575.1. Taxonomy (NCBI): domain Eukaryota; kingdom Metazoa; phylum Chordata; class Actinopteri; order Cyprinodontiformes; family Poeciliidae; genus Poecilia; species Poecilia formosa. The sequence goes on along the minus strand of NW_006800625.1, from coordinate 175,364 downwards.
CACTTTGGCTTCATGTTTATGTTTTATTCAAGTACGCTTTTTGTTAATGGAGACTGAGAATCCATTTTATTTTTGGTTGTTTTGTTTATTTGGTTCATCAGTTCCAGTGTTAGGTGTTCTTTTGAAAATAAAGTGCATCTATCTATGGCAGGAAATCGAATGCATTATTAGTCATTTCCATTAAGTCAATGTCAAAAGGTCTTGAAACAATATTGTTTATTGCAATAATTTTTTAGACAATCGTCCAGCAAAATTTATCGTGACAGGCCTATGTTTCATGATTATGTTTCCATAGCAACTAACAGCAGAGTTTTAGTCTGGATTTAAAGGACGTCAGTGTTTCAGCTGTTTTATAGTTTTCTGTTGGTTTGTTCCAGATTTGTGGTGCATAGAAGCTGAATGCTGCTTCTCCTCATTTGGTTCTGGTTCTGATGCAGAACCAGAACCAGAACCTGTGGGGTCTGGAAGGTTGATACAACAACAACAGCAGATCTTTAATGTGTTGTGGTGCTAAACCGTTCAGTGATTTATAAACTAACAGTATTTTAAACTCTGTTCTCTGAGCTACAGG
>NW_006800625.1:172412-173871 GCF_000485575.1 Poecilia formosa | reverse complement strand
ATTTTATTTGGATGTTAAATTAATGTATTTAGTATATTTCTATGTTATGGTGGAAAATTGTAATTATAGGGCAGATTATTAATTGTTTTGTATGACTGTAGATTTATTTTATTAGTGAACCTCAGAGAATTTTGGTTTTGTTTAATGCATTTCTGTGGCAGTTCGCGCCAAGCTGCACTGGGGAGAGGGTGTTTGTGGAGAGTCCGGAGCCCAGGAGCTGCTGTGTTTAAAATGTTCTTGTTTTGAACAGGAATAAAATTATCCTGATTCTGGTGTGGTTCTGACTTCCTGTTACCAACCGCTACATCTGGTGCCGTGACCCGGATGCCTAGATCAGCTGCTGCCGATCACTGAGGTTCTGCTGTGTGCTTGGAACGTCGAATGCTCAAGTTGGTGGACTAGTGGGTTCTGTCCGGCTCCATTTTGGTTGCTATTCTGCAACTGTATATAACTGTTTTTAAGCAAAAAACTGGATCACAAGGTTTCAGGTTGATAACCTAAAAAAAAAATAAAGTATCTACTGCCTCCTGCATATTTACTTTTTGTTAAGGGACGTTTTTATAGCAAGATTGTTTTCTGTGTTATATATACTATGGCAGAGAAAAATAAAAAAACATATGATGTATTTTCATCCCCTGTTGGAAGAGGGAGAGGTTTACTTAGCCTAGAGAAAACCTTTGTTAATGACACTCCAGGAGCTACCTCTAAAATGCAGTTTGCATTGGATGATGGTAGAGACAGACACGAACCATTGCATTCGACACCCACTGATTCCAGTGAGCGCACCACTACACATCAATTACATGAACTTATTGGAGAATTAGGAAGTCAAATCAGTGAATCCATAGCTAGCCGGCTACTAGCCTGCCAGCCAGCTCTTAGCTCACAGGCTCCTCCCAATAAATCATCTAGAGCTGAATCATTCACAGCAACTGCTGACACCTCCAAAATAAGTCTGATAGTCAGACCTGATATTAAGGACCCATCCATGTTTCGTGGTGATGGCACAGACAAGTACTCCATTCATGAGTGGATAGACACAGTTGAAGTGTACCTACAGAAACGAGACCTCCCACCTTGTGAACAAGCAGAGGACGTTTTAAACCATCTCTGTGGCAAAGCTAAAAGTATTGTCAAAGTGGGCCTGAAGAGTAGCTCAACCGGCAACACCCCAGTAGCACCAGAGGCAATATACAACATTCTGAGGCGCTACTTCAGTGATACTCCTGGCTCGTGTCTACCTTTGGCCGATTTCTACGCCACCCAGCCGAAAGCTAAGGAAACGCCTGTTGACTATTGGATCAGATTAAACACTGCTGCAGAAGGGGCAGACAGGCATCTAAAGTCCCAGGGGGGTAAAATGGACAACATGGACTCAGAAATTGCCATGATGTTTGTCAGAAATTGCCCAGACCCCAACCTTGCTAGTGTTTTTAAATGCAAGCCCACAAGCAAATGG
>NW_006800625.1:164700-171330 GCF_000485575.1 Poecilia formosa | reverse complement strand
ATCAAGTAACTTCTTAAGCAGTTTAAACAATTTAAACAGTTTTGGCAGGTGTTGAGTAAGCCTGATTCAGAAGAAGCACCTGAAATAATGCAATTCCTCAACATGCTGTCTGGCATTAAGAGATGGAATGGAGAAACTATCCCTGATGTTATTGGGACAGCCACGTTAATGCAGGCTGTTACTCTTCTGCCCAGGCAGGAACATTTAGTCTGGAGCAAGTTGCCAGCAGCCTCATCCTGTTCTGAAGGCAGTGCTGTCTTGATAGAACCAGCCAAAGCAATGACCCACAAGAATGACATAATGGTTTGTAGATCCATTGCCACTATGAATGGTGAGAGATTGGTTCCAGTCAGAGTCCTAAATACTTCAAGTAAGCCAGTAACTACAAAGGTGGCACAGGTGTCGGCTTGCATTGCTGTGGAGGATCTGGACGAGAACTCTGAGCTGACTGAAGCTAACTCATTTGAGGTAAAAAACCAGGCAATGCACAGCGAACCGGCTGATGACGCACAAGACTTTGACTCATCGGACTACCAAGAGTCCTTAGTCAAACTTGGACTCGAGAGTTTGGACATTAAATCCTGTGAGGTGTCAGACTATTGGAAGGGCCAGCTATTGCAACTCGTCCAAAAGTATGAGGCTGGCTTCTCAAAAACTAAGCTTGACTGCGGCTCAGCAAAGGATGTTGTTCACAGGATCCATCTGTCTGACTCTCGACCCTTCAGGCTCCCATACCGCCGTGTGCCACCTGGGCATTACCATAAACTCAGACAGGTGCTCTCAGAGATGGAAGAACTCGAGATAATCTGCAAGTCAAAGAGTGAATGGGCATCACCGCTGGTCCTTGTGTGGAAAAAGAATGGGGACCTTAGGATCTGTGTAGATTATCAATGGTTAAATGCTCGCACAATAAAGGACGCCCATCCTTTGCCACACCAAGCAGACTGTCTCGCAGCCTTGGGTGGTAGCACTATATTCAGTGCTATGGATCTCACCTCCGGCTTCTACAATATTGCTGTGGCAGAAGAGGACAGGAAGTTGACGGCTTTCACAACACCCATGGGGCTTTATGAGTTCAACCGCCTTCCCCAGGGATTGTGCAATAGTCCAGCCAGCTTTATGCGACTAATGATGAGTATATTTGGAGATCAAAACTTCCTGACTCTTCTTTGCTACTTGGATGATGTGCTAGTCTATGCATCCAATGAGGCTGAGGCCCTGAGAAGGTTGGAAATGGTCTTCAGCAGACTGAGAGACCATGGACTAAAGTTAGCCCCTAAAAAATGTCAGTTTCTTAAAAGGAGCGTAAAGTTCCTCGGACACATTGTGGACAGTAATGGTGTCTCGACTGATCCAGACAAGGTTAAGGCTATAACATCAATGACGGTTGCGGACCTTATGATGGAGGACGGGGTGACACCCTCTCAAAGGAAAGTCAAATCATTCTTGGGCATGATAATGTACTATCAGCAGTTCATTCAGGACTGTTCCAAGCTAGCCAAACCCCTTTTTGCTCTTACAACTGCCCAGAGAGGGAGGAAAGGCAACCCACGTGGTGTTGCTTCATTCAAAAAACTGCATGCAAGTGACTGGAAGCAGGAACATGAAAACTCATTTGAGCTGCTGAAGTCTGCACTTTTGAAATCTGTTGTCCTTGCACATCCTGATTTTAACAAACCGTTCATCCTCTCAACTGACGCCTCTACTGATGGACTCGGGGCTGTATTATCCCAGGTTCAGGAAGGGGAGAGCAAAGCCCGACCAGTCGCTTTTGCTAGTAAAGCACTGACCCGTGCCCAGAGCAAATACCCTGCCCATCGGTTAGAGTTTCTTGGACTCAAATGGTCGGTTTGCGATAAGTTTAGTCATTGGCTCAAAGGACACACATTCACCATTTGGACAGATAACAATCCCTTGACGTATATCCTCACTAAACCTAAACTTGACGCATGTGAGCAAAGATGGGTGGCGAAGTCGTCCCCTTACAGTTCAGCATCAAATACATACCTGGAAGTAAAAATGTAGTCGCTGACGCTTTGAGTAGACAACCATTCATCAAGAACAAAGTCTCCTAAAGGCTGGTGACTGAGTCCTATGAAGCTTTATTGGAGGAGTCACAACAAGTGAGGCAAGATGCAGTTCAGGAGGTCTTTCGGGTCAGTACTGACCATCAAGGGGATGAATACCTCCAGTCTCTCCAACGCCCAGAACATCAGTCGCTGAGTGAAGAAGAGGTATCTGTAGTTCTACTGGGACATGCAAAGTGGGACCTCAGTCACGAGCAAAGGGTGTTAACTTGGCTGGCTCAAGACGTAGAGGGGCTGGTGCCGACTGGTTCGGTGCCTCTACCTATGCTGTCCCTTCAGGCCCTCCAGGAGGCGCAACAAAATGACCCCATACTATCTCAGGTCATCCTGTTCGTCATGCGAGGCAGGCGGCCATCCAGGAGAGAAAAATCTAGCTTGCTGCCAAAAGCTTTGAAGCTCTTGAAACAGTGGGAGAAGCTAAGGATGCTTGACAACATTCTATATAGGGTGTGTAAAGATCTAAGTACTGGCAAGAAACGACACCAGTTTGTAACCCCCTTGTCTCTGATAGACCAAGCACTTCATGGCGTCCACAATGAGGCTGGACATCAAGGCTAACACCGGACATTACACCTGGCCAGGCAACGATTCTTTTGGCTCAGTATGGAGCACAGTGTTCGTGAATATGTCAAATGCTGCAAACGTTGTATTGTGAGCAAAACTCCTGAACCAGAGGGTCGAGCTCCCCTAGAGAGCATAAAAACAACAAGCCCTCTGGAGTTGGTGTGCCTTGACTTCTGGTCTGCAGAAGATGCACGGGGTCAAACCGTTGATGTGTTGGTGGTAACCGACCATTTTACCAAGGTGGCCCATGCTTTCCAGTGCCCGGATCAAACTGCCAAACAAGTGGCCCGCAAGCTATGGGACAGATACTTCTGTATTTATGGCTTCCCTCAAAGAATCCATTCGGATCAGGGGGCAAGCTTCGAGAGTCAGTTGATCCAAGAATTGCTGCAAGTGGCTGGGGTAAAAAAGTCGAGGACCACTCCATATCACCCGATGGGCAACGGCCAGACCGAGAGGTTTAACAGAACCCTTGGTAATATGATCAGAGCCTTGCCACCCCGCGATAAGTGCATGTGGCCACAGATGTTACAAACATTGACTTTTGCTTACAATTGCACTGCTCATGAGTCAACTGGTTATGTGCCTTTCTATTTGATGTTTGGCCGGATTCCTCGCCTCCCAGTTGATGTCATGTTTCACAATCTGGAAAGAGATAATGAAGTCACGGATTGCCACAGCTACATGAAAAGAGTCAGAGAGGACCTTAAAGAGGCTTTAGCTGCTGCTCAGGCTAATGCCTACTCCAGCCAGCAACGTCAGGCTCAGTTGTACAATCTAAAAACAAGGGGCACGGACATAGCTGAAGGGGATAAAGTGCTCTTGGCTAATAAAGGGGAACGTGGCCGTAGGAAGCTTGCAGACAAGTGGTCTTCTAACATCTACATTGTTGTGTCTCATGATCCCAGATGCCATACTTACCGCATCAAAGACGCAGCAACTGGACAAGAGAAAGTAGTCCATCGCAACTTACTCCTGTCAGCAAACTTCCTGCCACTTGAGTTGGACAAAGAGCAAGAGTCTGTGTTTTCCTCTGACATCACCCCAGATCCAAGTACTGTTAACGATGGTGACCAAGATGTCTCAGTTGTGTATTCAGAGAGTAATGGATTGGACCACACTGCTGACTGGGTGGCCAATACAGTTTCCTCAAACCCTGAAGACCTCCAGGATGCTGAAAGTTGTGTCAGGAATCTTCAAACAGAAGCAAGTGATGCTGAGAGTCTTGGAGACATCGAAAGCGACACTGCTAAGTGCCCAGACTCGCCACATAAACAGCCAGAAACTGACGAAGAAACAGTTGTTATAAGTCCTGGTAGGCCAACAACTCCAACAACTGGTGCTGTAAGTCTTGTCAGATCTAGGGCTGGCAGGATAATCAAACCAGTTAACAGACTGATACAAAACATGGCACAAAGGAACACACAGACACGTAATGCAGTCTCTGAATTTGCAAGGAGTTTATTTTTGTAAGAGTAATCAACTTTTGTTTGTGAATAGAGTATGGTAGTATTACACCTCTGTAAATAAGTCAATGCCCATTAGTTAAAATGTATGGGAGAGTAACAGCCACTGACTGTGAAGTTGTGTTTACGGCACAATCTTTTAACAAGCAGGCATTGAGTCTGGCCAACTTTCCAATGTTGCTTTTCCTTTTTTAGAGGAAGACCTTTAATGTTGCTCAGGTGTATGTGGTCACTGTTTGTCAGATGGCAAGAATGTTATTCTGTGCCCAGTCTTGATTAATGGGACGGTTTTGAGAAGTTCAGGGGGGACTATGTAGCAGAGTTAATTTTATTTATTTATTTTATTTTTCTTTATGAACCTTCTCGAAACTAATTTTCTTTGAATTGACATGTCTGTTATATATTATTTCAGTTTTATTTTGCTTTCATTTTTGGTTCCTAGTGTGTAAAAAGTCATCCTCATCTATGAATATTTGTTTTCCTTTGTTTTTTAATTGTATTTTATTTTGGTGGGGAAGCTTTTATTTTCTTACTTCCTGTTTTTGCGTTATATCCTGTGTGTTCCCGCCGCCCTCCTCAGTTCGTGCCAAGCTGCGCTGGGGAGAGGGTGTTTGTGGAGAATCCGGAGCCCAGGAGCTGCTGTGTTTAAAATTTTCTTGTTTTGAACAGGAATAAAATTATCCTGAATCCTGATTCTGGTGTGGTTCTGACTTCCTGTTACCAACCGCTACACTGTCACATTCAGCGTTAAGCTCCCGGTCGGGGAAAACCCCTGATTTAGATCGGAGCCACGATGATCTACATCACACTGCAGGATGATCGGCTACGAAATCACCAGCGACAATCTTAGATCGGCCAACGATCTAAGATCATTGTAAGGGGAAAATATCATGTAGTATGAACTATTACATCAGGTAGTCGGATGTGCCCGTATTCTCTATTTAAATCTACTGATTACTAAAGGCCGATATAGTATATAGACTTCATAATCTGTGTAGTATCAGGCTATCTGTGGATAGGAACCTTTGTGCTGTATTGTGTTTGGAGGCGGAGGAGAATAAAAGAGTACCTGCTAAGGTGGAGCTGTCTCAGGCGTATTTCTGTGTAGCCTCAAGATTTTATTGAATATACACATCACAGAACAGAACAATCTGCACTCTTTTGGTTGAATCCAGTATTTATTTCCACTTTGGCTTCATGTTTAGTTTTTATTCAAGTACACTTTTTGTTAATGGAGACTGAGAATCCATTTTATTTTTGGTTGTTTTGTTTATTTAGTTGATCAGTTCCAGTGTTATGTGTTCTTTTGAAAATAAAGTGCATCTATGGCAGGAAATCGAATGCATTATTAGTCATTTCCATTAAATCAGTGTCAAAAGCTCTTGAAACAATATTATCGTTTATTGCAATAATTTTTTAGACAATCGTCCAGCAAAATTTATTGTGACAGGCCTATGTTTCATGATTATGTTTCCATAGCAACTAACAGCAGAGTTTTAATCTGGATTTAAAGGACGTCAGTGTTTCAGCTTTTTTACAGTTTTCTGTTAGTTTGTTCCAGATTTGTGGTGCATAGAAGCTGAATGCTGCTTCTCGGGTCTGGAAGGTTGATACAACAACAGATCTTTAATGTGTTGTGGTTCTAAACCGTTCAGTGACTTATAAACTAACAGTATTTTAAAGTCTGTTCTCTGAGCTACAGGTGTAGAACTGGGTGGTGTAGAACCGGGTGGTGTAGAACCGGGTGGTGTTGAACCGCGTGGTGTAGAACCGGGTGGTCTAGAACCGGTTGATGTAGAACCGGGTGGTGTTGAACTGGGTGGTGTAGAACCAGGTGGTGTCTCTACACTCCTGTTTCTAGTCAGATCTCCAGCTGCAGCTTCTGGTTTATCAGTCTGACCTGTGAAGACGCTGCTGCTGCCTGGATGAGTTTCTCTGATCTGAGACTTTAGTCCTCTGGTCCTGAATGTTCTGCAGCTGCTAGAAGGACCACTGAGGAACTGAAGGGTCAGGTCAGAGGTCAGAGGTCATCACTGGTCCCAGGTTTCAGGCTGATCGCTGGTTTTAGTTATAATAACTGAAGCTGTGCATTGACTCTAGATCTATAACTGTAGATCGTTCTTCTTTAGGTCCAATAATAACTTCAGTTTTGTTTCTGTTCAGCTGCAGAAAGTTTTGTCTCATCCTCACATTTATCTGTTCTCAACATCTATTCAGTGATTGGACAGGGTCAAAGGTCACCTGGTGACATCATAATGTAGAGCTGTGTATCATCATAGTTATGGTAGCTCATCTTATTTCCTGTTATAATCTGAGACAGTGGGTGCATGTAGATATTGGAATAGGAGGGTCCTAAGATTGAACCTTGGGGTTTCCCACATGTGACCTCTGACCTGTTTGATAAGAAGTTTCCGATTGAAACAAATTATTCTCTGTTCTTTATGTCAGATTCAAACCAACTGAGCACTGGACTGGAGAGTCCGACCCAACTCTCCAGTCGATTCAGTGACATG
>NW_006800625.1:139394-162847 GCF_000485575.1 Poecilia formosa | reverse complement strand
AAACCACTGCGCATGTCCTGGAGCGCCGCGTGCGAGTGAAAGGTGGGGAGGGTGGGGGGAGTGAGAGAAACACGTGGTTGCTTGGATTTTAATTGGTGCGTTTTGCATCCACTGAAAACAAAGATGTTAACAAATAAAGTGGACAGAATGCTGTACGTTTAGTGATATTTTCACAGTTGCGGTCTTGACTGGTCTTGAAATAAAATGCCGAGTCCTCAGCGCCCGAGACCGAGACAAGACCGAGACCATCAAAAAATGGTCTTAAGACCGGTCTTAAGACCAAGACCAACTTCGAGTACCACAACACTGGTCCTAGGACTGAACCTTGGGGTACCCCACATGTGACCTCTGACCTGTTTGATAAGAAGTTTCCGATTGAAACAAAGTAATCTCTGTTCTTTATGTCAGATTCAAACCAGCTGAGCACTGGACCGGAGAGTCCGACCCAACTCTCCAGTCGATTCAGTGACATGGTCAGCACTGAGGTCCAACAGAACCAGAACCAGTTCTGTGGTTCTTCCATGGTCTGTATTTATATGGATGTCATTGAACACTTTGACTAGGCCAGTCTCCATGCTGTGGTAACCATAGAAACCAGACTGGAAGCAGTCAAAGTGACTGGTTATCGTTAGAAAGTTATTTAACTGTTGAAGCTTTTTCAGTAACTTTGCTGATGAATCAGAGGTCAGAGGTCAGAGGTCGGCCTGTAGTTCAGCAGTAGTGATTTTATCAGTGGTTTGAGAACTGCTGTTTCCAAAGGAAAACACCTGAAGAGAGCGATGAGTTACTATTTGGATCAGATCTTTTTTTTTCAAGTTTATTTGATAGGGACAGACATGGACAAACTGAATAAAACATCTTCCCATGTTTGCATCATGGTGCGATAGCAACAGCTAATTCGCAGCAAAAGTAACTCTAAAAATTGAAATGATAATCAGTTAAAATAGCACAACATAATATATACAAGCAGCGAAATGTAAAACATCAAAAATGGGTACAGGTCTGTTTTTGACATAACCAGAGTTTTGTTTGATTTTTGAACGTTCTGAAACTGGTTAATGACAGGCAGGACTTCCTTAAAGAAATGTGAGGGTCAGAACTGGAGCTTCACTGACTTATCATTTCTTCTAGGGTTTTATAATTAAGTAGTTGGAATTGGGTCATTATTCCTATACTTGTTGTGTTTGGTATTGGTACTGGCTTTAGAGTGGATGTTCAGATTAAACTTCTGATTTTCTGAAATTTCTCTGAAAATAAGCTGGTAAAATGGTTGCAGGCTGAAGTTCAGGCGCCTCACTGATGTTACTGATGGGAAAACATGTTACGGTTTAACATGTTACAGTTTTATAACATGTTACAGTTTAATATGTTACGGTTTAACATGTTACAGTTTAGCATGTTACTGTATGCTAGCTGGAGGTTAGCTTGTTGCTGCTGATAATGTGGCAAAAACATTTTTACACAAAGTTATAAATTATGTGAATCTTCTGTTGAAATTATTTGGAAACTCAGAATCATCCCGGTTCCGGTCCACATTCTCAGGGGAGAAAGACTCAGCTGGTATAATTACACCTGAGAAAAATGAATTCAGAAAGTCATGAACTTGTTTCATCTTTAGTCCAGAGTTGGTAGCTGGACCCGAACCAGAACCAGGACCAGGAGGATCACTCTCACCTGGCTCTGGTTCCTCCTGGTTCTGGTACCAAGATATTTTGATTAACCGGGTCGGTTTTTATCTTCTAGGTTCTGGAGCTGCAACCAGAATTTCTACTGATCTGACGGAGGACGTTCCAGAACGAAAACCTGGAGAACGGGTGTAGAACCGGACCAGACTGCTCTGATCCAACAGGTCAAACATGAAGCTATCAGGTCCATCAGAACCTTCTGGGTGGTTCTCAATCGCTCTAGACCCCATCCAGATAATCCGGGTTTAAACCGGATATGAGGCAGTTCCGGTCTGCTTCCCTCTGATTGGCTCCTTCTCTTGGAACCAGAATCAAACCCGGAACCGCAGAGCCCTGTGACCTGATCCAGGACTTCTCGAACCCCCAGCAGAACCAGTACCGTTGAAGACGGACCGCATGTCCAGGTGAGGTTCGGGTCTCACCTGGCTCCTTTGTGTCTCCGCTCCGGAAGTTCCTCTGTGATCACGTGAGCTCGGTGCAGCCGCCGGAAGCGGACTCCAGCAGACTCGTTCATGTTCGGCTCGGCTCGGTTCGGTTTCAGTTAGAGCAGATCTGGACTAACGGTTCAGCAGGATGTTGAGCTGGGCTCCTTCTTCTGCTGCTGCGGTAAAAGCGGAGGGTCGGATTTACCGCCCCCAGCGGCAAAGGAGGGAACTACAGCTGAAAACACGAATCTTCTCGCGAGGTTTCGGGGCTTTTCTCACTGTAGCAGTCCGTTTTCAGGCCAGCTGACTGTTCAATGATTTATTAAAGCCAACCGTATCATTAGTCAACAGCTAGATCAGAACCAACAACAATTAGTGACCCGTTTTCAGGCTCCGTTGAGCCGTTACATTATCACAGATATTCATAAACAATCACAGATTGACCCCGAAACAAACTAAACTCAGCTGCTTCTTGTCCCTTTATACTGCCGTTAACCTTCCATGGTAGAGCGGCGGTTCAGTTACCATAGCTACGGTCACACGAAACCTGCCAAAATAAAAGCATATCACCTCCACGGTTGTTGAAATAAGTAACCTTACTCTATAAATTATATTTAATCCACGGTAAAAACATGAATCAGATGGAGGCTCATTTCTCAGACAGCTGTTATTGATCGGAGATGCTCCAATAAAATTCAAAGATCAGTTTAACAAAGGAAGCTCTTCCCTCCAGCAGGTTTGTCATCGACTAGTCTGTTGGCTCCTCTTCACTGGAGCAACTGGAGAAAAAGAACTAAAGTGAATCAGATTCTCTTCATTTACCCTGAGAAAACATTTCATTTTGACTATTCATCTTGAAACTATTCCTAATTTATTTTTAATGTGAATACAGTCAGATATTCTGCAAAGAACCAGGAAAAGAATCTCCTTTGATGAAAGATAATTTTTAATCAAGTTTTGGACAAAGAGACATTTAATAAAACTGCTGCTGCTCCTCAGTTATGAAGCCAAATGGAAACTACAAGCTGAAACATTGGATACTAAAATATCAAAAATCCCCAATAAGGAAGAAAGATATTTACACAAAAATATTCTGGACAAGTTCAGGATTCATGACCATTCTACTAGACAAACTCTACGTCTTCCCTGTCACCTCTGACCCTTTGTGCTGCTGCTGATGAAGATAATGAAGATGATGATGGGTCATCAGGCGCTTTCTGTTTCTTATAATTTTCAATAAAACAGCAGCAGTGGCTTTTATTACTTTTCCAGAAAAATTCAAATAAACCCCGCCCTGTCCCGGTGGGCGTAACCATGGTGACCACTAGCTGCGCTCTGATTGGTCAGACCGACTGCAGGCTGCTGAAGAACCGGTCCAGAACCGCCTCCAGCTGTTCCTCACTGTAGTCCACGACCAGGAGGCGCCGCCCGTCCGCCGCCCCTCGTATCATGGCCGACAGCGCTGCGGAGGCAGGAAGTTAACACCCTGACGACCAATCACGTCAACCTGAACAGGAAGTGACCTCACCGCGTCCTGACGACGGCCGGAACAAACACAGCACCTTCTTCTCCTTCATGTCAGCGGCCCGGCCCAACTCGTAGCCGACGCCCAGGGACGGCTGCGTCACCTCGGCAACCACCACTGAGACACACAGGGGTCAAAGGTCAGCGGCCCGCCCCTCTGGGACCGACGCTACGATCCGGTCTTACCGTCAGACTGCTGCAGCCAGGCCAGGTCTCGGTCATGGATGGCTCTGTCGCCCCCTGCTGGGCCCTCCTCTCCTGACCAATCAGAGCACAGCTGGTCAGTGACATCACATGACCAATGACCAATCGGCACCATTCATCGATGCTGAACATGTTCATTCATGATTGGGACAAAATTGAACCAGTTCATTCATGAACTAATGAACCTTGTGGCCATGTTGGCCCCAAAAGTCCCCAGCAGCTTTAGCTTTAAAGAGAAGATTTGAAAATAAAAGCAGATTTGTATACGTGTCCCCACCATGTCCAACGGGACGTGTCCCCACCAATATTTCCACCTTTTTTCCTTTATGCTCCTGCATCTATTAGCAGACAGTAACTCGGCAGCAGCTGCTCGTTGTGTTCAGAGCATTATCAGCTTCTTAACATTATTTTGCAAAAACGTAAATATAGTCCTCTCAGTGATCTATGGTGGACTGGACGTCACGTGACCTGCTGTGCGCGGCAGTGCGCCGCTGCTTTGCGCCACGTGCCAGAGGTGGGACCAAGTCACTGTTTTGCAAGTCTCAAGTCTTTGTCCTCAAGTCCAAGTCAAGTCTTGATTTTAATGACTCGAGTCCAAGTCATGTGACTCGAGTCCCCAGCTCTGCCACGTGCGCTGGTGCTTTGCATTGAGTCTGGAATATCGGTGGTCTGGAAAATGACACAATCAAGCACAGAATCTGAAAAGGGGAGGTAATGTTTTGCTATTAATGGTCAACGCTATGACAGCAAGATAAGAATCTAAGGGAATCACATTTCACAGGTCAGTAAAAAGTTTTAATTTAAAAATCTAAAGTGTCGAGTAGGTTAGTAGCCTAATGCTGTATCTTGACTTGGACAGCCATAATATGAATAATATGTGTTTCGGTTCAGTTGAGTCAAAAATAAGGCGAGCCAAACATCTACTTTCTGACAGGTCATCAGTAAAGCAGCTGGTTAAAGTAGCTAACCAGCCACCGCTGGTATCATGACCAAACTGACAGAAACCAAACTGTTTATAGGTTTACATCCAGAGAGATGTAGATATTTTACACATCCAAACGTCGGCACTTTAATTCAAGCCAATATGGATAGAAACTGGATAAGAGAAGTGGGACCTCCAACCGTTACAGGTTCCTGCTCGTCCTGCACCGGAACAGTTTGGTTCAGTGGAATCAAACGATGCCCAGTAATGGCGCCGCAGGTTCGCGAGCTGTAGCGGCTAATGGCCGCCGTCCGGTCCAGGAGCATCGATGGTCTCTCTGCTCCTCTCTTGTATGAAGAGCTCCAGTTTCTGAGCGCTCGGTAAAATCAGGTAGTAAAAGGCAACTACATTATTGTGATATCACAGAAAATGTTGGTGGATTTTTAATTATTTTCAACTGTAAGCAAGCATTGAGCAAATCTACAGACTCATTCCATAAATTAGAATATGTTAGTAATTCCATCACCAAGTCAAAGACATTATAGATTAACTAGAACATTTCTGAAGAAGTTCAAAGTGTGGCCGTGGGTTGGAACCCAGCGTTCTGATGCTGAGATTTAGCATCAATGCTCGGCTTAGCTAAAATAATATTAATAGCATGTGGGAAATCTCAAGCATGCTGACTAAGTTGGACTTACTCCATTCAGTAGGTTTAAACTAGTGTATAAGCTAAAAAGAGCCAAAATACTAATGTTGTTAGCCTAAATGCTGTCAGTAGCATGTGGGGTATCACTAGCATGATGTCTTTCATTGGCTTTCTCCATTCAGTATATTAAACATACATGGCTAATACATAAACACAGCTAAAATGCTTATTTTGGGGAGAAGGGTAATGCTAGCTAGTGCATTGCTTTGCTCCACAAGGCAGTGCACTAGCGGGGGAAGTGCACTGCTAATGTTTCTGCTAACATGTAGAACAATAGGTGCTTCCATGCATTGGTATGGCAGGCCCCAATTAGACAGCTGATGTTTTTACAACTCTTAGTATGTTTAATAGCTGCTAAAAGGTTTAATTTTCTAAAGGTGCTATTAATCTGATGAGCCATATCAGGACGTATATCCTAATTCATTGAGTCAGGCTGTATGGCATTCACATTTCAGTTTTGGCTGCATCTATAGCACAAAAAGACCTTCCAGTCACATAACTCTGGTGCGGTAGAGTCCTCCTTTTCCTCACCAACTGGCAGCACAAAGTTACACCCTTGTACTAGACCAGGGGTGGGCAACTCCTGAGTCAAATAATGAGGTCATTAGCAGGACTGGAGAACCTGACTGCACTGAGGAGGAGATTCAGCTGTTGGATCCAGGTGTGTTGGACCAGGGACACAGGGAGAGAGTTGTAGGACCCCGGCCCTCGAGGACCAGGATTACCCACCCCTTAGAGGTTTAGAAGGAGAGAACACACTTTCAATTCATATCTTAAAATTAGGAAGGCACCTTTTAATAAAAGAAGCCGAATTGCTTCGTTTTGCAGCCGCACGAGCAATTCCCAAAGGCACCTTTGCTTTTCTCCTATTTTTGTATTTTGTTCATTTTGTACTTTTCTCACGTAATTGTCTGTTTTATGGTTTGGACTTCTTGATGGTTTTGGTGTGATGCTGATCCGTTTTTTTCTATGCATTTAATTGTCCGAATAAAACTCTAGATATGTCTGAAGTTGAATGGCGACTGGTTGTTCTCTGCGTGGTTTCCACTGTGTACATGCGGAACTCTGGATTCGGGAAACTAGAGGAAAAACAACGACCAAAGAAGTTTAACAATTTTAATCCTCTAGTATTAACAGCCTCTAACAGCCATCATTTGATCCAGGTGCGTTAAACCAGGTAGAGAACTGAAACATGCAGGATGCCGGGCCTCCAGGACCCACTTTGGAGACCACTGATGTAGAGGAACCCGGCAGGTTCTTGTTCGTCAACAACTCAAGTGCGCATGCGCGTCCCACCTGAGTCGCTGAGCTCGGCGCTGGCCACGTGCTCGGTGAGCACGCTCCCGTATCTGTGCAGCTCGTTCACGATCCTCTGGTAGAGCTCCTGGTCCGACCTGCCACCCCGGATGCTGCCGCAGAAATAGATCTTCATCCTGGACCGGGCCTGGTTCCGAACCGCCTTTAGTCTGGACCTGCTGTCCTCGTCTGCTTCTATAGTTCTGTTGGCTGTCTAACCCGAGGTTTCCACTTCCGGCCTCTTCCCGCGCGGAGTCCTTCCCTTTAAGAACGTTAATTTCCGGTTCCTGTGGCTCTCCTCAGTCTGCAGCTATAGATAAAAAAACCACTGTAGAGGCGCAGCAACACCGATCAAGCCCACCTCTCTGCAGCAAACAGAAGGGGGCGGGACGGACCGCTGTCTCTCATACCTTATTTGCCTTATTTGGAAATGGGACCATTGCACTCCGGAAGTGAAGGGGGCGCTATTTCCTATATTATCTGCGGTTTCCCGTTTTTATTTTCTTTTGAAATCTGATATAATCTTCATCTTTAGGAAGGAGTTTCACTCTCAGCATGTATTTGAATTTTCTTATTTACACTTTTTATTTACAGCTCACAGTTAAATTCAGTGTACTTCTAGATCTGCTCCTTAGTCGCATCTTTTCAACTTTTCGAAATAAGAGGAAACGTCTTAAAGCTGAGTAAATCTGGACGTACTGATCAGAACCAGCCAGAAATCCCACAAAAACAGAATCTTGGAGAATTAGTTTTTCAGGAGGTCAAAACTGAATGAATAGCTTCTGCATTCCCAAGGCACTAAAACATCAAATAAGATGGTCTAATCAGTCCAGCATATGGACACAAATCATTTTAATAGACAGGATTTTATAGACCTTCCTGCTGCTAAGCATCAGGTTGACTGAAGTGATCTAGCAACCCCCTGCAGGGTTTATGCAGCTTTGTTTGGCCTTCAGCTCACTGACCCTTAACTCTGGGAACCGATTTGGATCTGCTGCTGGTCCTGATCTAGGGGAGTGGCCTGCTGCAGCGCCACCTGGTGGCTGATTCACTGGGTTTTGCTGAATGAGAAACGACTGAAAGTGGCAGGGCAGCACCTCTGGGATATGCTGAGGGCGCTGGATCGTAGCAGACAGCGTTACAACTCCCTGCAGTTGGACTCCTCTACTGCTCGGTCTGACCCGTTGGGTCTGCTGGGTTCTGGAGGGGAACCCAGCCTCGGACCATCGAGTTCCTCTGATTCTCTGCCCCATTAAAACCAGTTTGTTTGTTATGGTAGGCTGCACCGCCTGCTGGCAGAAATACAGAACTGGACCTGTTGCCAGTTCAGAACCAGTAGATGGGAATCAGATCTTTATTAACATGTTGAACACACCGACATGTTTCATTTTCCTGTGAAGGTCAGAGACTCAAACAACATCTGACCATCTGTAATAAACAACAACAATAAAGATGCTGAAGACAATGGAGAGCAGAAGGAGAGAGAAACCCAGAGGAAGCAGAAAACCAGAACCAGAGACAAAGTTCTACTGAACGGGACTGGGTCCAGAAGGTCTGGGCAGAGCGGCCCTCACCGGTCCCTCCCTGGGCTCAGTCGGGGCCCTCACCGGTCCCTCACTGGGCCCTCCCCAGGCTCCTGGCGGTGGCGTTCAGGGTCACCTCGTGAACGTCTCGGGCCACCCGCTCCATGGCAGCCGGGTCAGGTCCTTCCAGAGAGTCCAGCAAACCTGGAACAGAACCAAGCAGAATATGAGTCGGTTCTGACCCAAATGGGACATGGAGGTGCAGAACCGGGCTGCAATACGTTGACTGAAACCAACACATGGTATAAGCATCAGGAGTTTTTCTATGGTGAACCGGTCCTAGGGCTGAAACGATTCCTCGAACGATTCGACTACCTCGGTTATTAAAATTCCTGGAGGAAGCCTCGTTAATTTATGTTTTATTGTTTAGCGCGCCGTGTTCCGGCCGTTGCGCGGAGCTCTGACTTCCGCCTGAGTTGTTGACGGAAGCTAAGTGCTAGCAGCACAATGTCCAGATTCAAGTTCGGCCCGCAGGGATTTTATTGATTCATGATAATGTTCGGGGTTTTGTCGTTTTTCGGGGGACCAATAAAACATCCTTAAAATGACGGGAGCAACGCCTGGAGTACTTCTCCTCCCAGAGCTGCTGGTTCAGGGCGAACGGCGGGATTATTTATACAGATGAGCGGATAGACTGAAAGATGCGTAGCTTTACTGAAAATACAGGAAAATAAATTTCATATCGTTCTGGTCGCAACCAATGGGTGGCAAAGAGCATCGTGATGTCACAGACCTGGTAGATGAGTTTCTGTGTGTGACAAACAAAGATGTCAGATCCCGTCGCCAACATGAACACAAACGATATAAATGTCTGGCAAGGTGAGAGGTCATCTATTAAACTGACTGAAGATGAAAAAACCAAAAGCTGGAGAATAGACACTTTTTAATAGCCTGTCTATTTGTGAGGAGGTTATCTGTGAGCCTGCCTCTTTATTATTACATTGAATATAATTTCAGATTTTATAACTTTTCTTCAGGTTAGCTTAGAAAATGAGCTGTTATTGTTACAAGTTAATTTTTTAAACTACAGAAAAGTTATTGTTAGCTCAAATGGGAAAAACTGGACAGATATTGATATGTGATAGTAAAACTGCTGTTATGTTAGATTTACCAATGTTTAACTTTATCTTGTTTTTTTATCGAATTACCCGATTAATCGTAAGAATAATCAATAGATTACCCAATTACTAAAATATTAGTTTACAGCAGCCCTGACTGGTTCCATCAACCATCCAGTATTAATTGTTTTCATAATAAGTTTTCGCAGCCTAATGGAACCTGTAAATAAGTGCTAATTGGAAAATTCTCCTTGTTCATTGGTCCAACAGTGACTCCTAGTGGTTAATTTAGGCTTTTATTTTAAAGAACGGTAGATTTCTTCTTTGTTTGTTCTGTGGTTACCTAGCAACACCCTACAAGATGAGACAACGTTAGATTATAAAGAAACCCGGAGAAAATCTTTAAAATAGCGCCCTCGGAAAGCAGAATGAGGTATAAATATACGTAATTGTGATTTGTAATAAGAATGTTATAGGTTTATTTAAGAACCATTAGAATATCGTGGTTTACAAACAAATCTGTATATTGATGAGTTAAAGGACATAACGTATTCTTTTTGTGTATAACTGAATATTGATATGTTGGTTTTATACAAGAGCTGAGTATGTCCAACGGTTCTGTATCCTTTTGTTTTATACTACAGTTTTCAGGTGTCAATGGAAAGAAAGGTTGAGATTAAACTGCACCGGTTTGAAACTGCCTGCGTCTGGCTGTTCAATCCGAGAGGCTGCGACAGAACCGCTTCGTTCCACCGGGAGTCTTCTGGAGCGATCGTCTCATCAAACCCAGGAATCCGATTCATTAAAGCCAAACAGGCAGTGAAGTGGTTAACCGATTCAGCTGCGGCCAGCTCATGTGGGAGATCGTCTCTGTGTTTAAATCACATTTTAAAGATTTCCTACTTTCATCTCCTGAATGTTTCCACAGTTAGAAGCAGCCAGGCTGATGGTTTAGTCAAATCACAATGCATCAGACCGTCTCCTCTGCTGCCATCAGCGCTTTGCTCACATCATTTCTAAACCAGAATACAAATTTATCTCCAGATGTTAAACTCAGCAGCAGTGAGGGGCAGCTGGTCCTGACCCGGTTCTGGTCCTGACCCGGTTCTGGTCCTGACCCGGTTCTGGTCTTGACCCGGTTCTGGTCTTGACCCTGTCCTGGTCCTGACCCGGTTCTGGACCTGACCCTGACCTGGTCCTGACCCGGTTCTGGTCCTGACCCTGACCCGACCCTGACCCGGTTCTGGTCCTGACCCTGACCCGGTCCTGACCCGGTCCTGGTCCCGACCCTGACCCGGTCCTGACCTTCCAGGATGCGGTGGTAGCTGAAGTGCAGGTACAGCAGGAAGCTCATGTGCAGCAGCGCCAGGGAACCGCAGAGCAGCAGCCGTGGCGTCTGACCCACCGTCCGGGAGAGCAGCACCGCCACCTGCAGGACACACAGGGAATGAGGAGCAGGGGCTGATGGGAAACGGGGCAGAGGCAGGGGCTGATGGGAAACGCAGTCCTACCATGCGCAGCGTGGACAGTCCTCCCAGCAGCAGCCACAGGCCGTAGAACAGGAAGTGGAAGTGGATATTGTAGGTGACCAGGAGGACCACGCAGTGCCCGAACAGGCCGTAACCCTGGCGACAGGAGACAGGAAGTGATGTCAGGGTGTCATGGTGAGTTGTGGAGGGGGCGGTGGTACCCACCAGCAGGGAGAGCATCTGCAGCAAGGTGATCTGAGCGTTGACCAGGTAGGCCAAGAAGAAGACAAAGCAGGAAACGCCAAGCCAGTAGCCGAAACACGTCCCGATGGCCGTCCCCATCAGGGTGCCCTCCACCTGGAGACAGAGGGAGGAACAGGTGAGGACAGGTGAGGGCAGGCAGGCAGGGGGCGGACTGAGCGCGTCCTTACAATGACGGTCCCAGAAGTCTTCATGCCGTGCAGCAAGATGGCCACCAGGGTGAAGACCAGCATCAGCGGGCCGTACAGCTCCCCCGCCACCTTCTGCAGAGGAAGCACAGTGGCTCACCTGGAGCTCACCTGGAGAGGGCAGGGCTTATTGCAGAAGAGTGGGGTTTACCTGGGGGAAGGTGATCATGCGAACAGGTATCATGGACTCCAGCAGCCTGGCGGGGGGAAAGGCTAGCTTAGTGTGGGAACAGGAAGCAGCTGACAGGACACAGGAAGTGGAGGTCTCACCTGCAGCGCACCTGGGCGGGCTCCACGTCAAAGTATGGCCTGAGGATGTCAATGTTAGCGTAGAGGTTGAAGGCTCTGGACGCCTGCCGCTTCCCCGCCTGCCACACCTGGAGGGAACAGAGAGAGGGGGCGGGGCTTACAGCATCCTGCAGTCACCATAGCAACATTTCAGCTCCCACGCACTCACCTCGTCCGCCACCTGCCGACCCAGCTGACCTTTTAGCCCCTTCACACCAAGGAAGTCATCAGCGCCGTCGGCATCGGCGGCCGCCGCCTCCTCGGCCACTTCCTGTTCCTCCCTCATCCTCTGGTGCAGCTCGCCCACGTCCTCGAAGCTGGAGCCCGACGTGTCGTCCATGTTCTCCATGTCGATGACCGCCGCACCGACACCCTGAGGACGCATCACAGCGGGTTCTGA
This sequence comes from Poecilia formosa, assembly GCF_000485575.1. Lineage (NCBI taxonomy): Eukaryota > Metazoa > Chordata > Actinopteri > Cyprinodontiformes > Poeciliidae > Poecilia > Poecilia formosa. The sequence goes on along the minus strand of NW_006800625.1, from coordinate 150,838 downwards.
TACCGGACCGGCTCTGGTCCGTTTGAGTTCCAGGACCTCCAGCTGTTCCTGGCACCGGGTCAATATTATCAGCTGTGTAACCAGAACCAGCCCTGGTTCTGACCCAGCAACTGTTCAGCGTTTCACTGGCTGTTCTGGTTCTGGATGTATTCATTCAGGTGAGCCGTTGGACTGAACATGGCGGAGGAACCCGGAAATAAATGTCCGTCCATCTCGGTCAGAGCAGGTGGAGACCAAACGCATGGTGGCGCTAGAGAGCTGGCAGGTGTTACTGTGAACCCGTCACTAACACAAACAGGAAGCTGACGCTAACATAAAGCTAAAGCTAACATAATGCTAACATGAACACAAAGCTATTAGAGTCTGGGCAAAGAGAGAGTCCATCCATTAAACTAGTGTCTGAGTTTATTATTAAATTTGATAGTTTCAGATTTTTGTAGAATTGTTGTCCAGGTTAACTTGAACAGTGAGACATTATTATTACAGATTCATTTTCTAAACTACAGAAAAGTTACTGAAAAAACGCATGAAAAATCTGCAGATGCTGTTATTCAATATTAATACTGGTGTTATGGCAGAATTTACCAATATTTTTATTTTATCAAATGTTTTATTCGATTACTCGATTAATTGTCTGAATAATCGATTACTAAAGTAATATTTACAACAATCCTAACCAGAAAATTAACCGGGTCTTTCAGAACCAGAAGAGGTCCAGATGTTGGGTCCAGAAACACTTTGATGGTTTCAGACCCGGTTCCCTCCAGCTGAACAAACCCGATCAGAACCGTCAAGGTTCCCATCGACCCGATTCTAGTCTTAGTAGATCCGGGTTTATTTTCGGTTTCAGGCTTAAACTGACCAGAACCGAGGAGAGGTCGGGTACATTTCTGTGAAATTCAGGAAGATGGATCTGGATAAAATTCTGGTTCTGTTTCAGTTCAAGGATTTAATGAATCGGTTCTGGAGTTGTTTAAATAAATAAAGAATACCTCCAGAACCTTTGGATGGACTGATGCCGGGTCAGTGTTCGAACCAGTGATCAGAACCTGATGGCAATACCCGATCAGAAGCTCCTGATCCGGTCAGACCCGTTCCTCCAGTTAGCAGGTTAGCAGATCACCGGGTCGGTTGGTTCAGTCAGCGGAGGCTAACAGCTCAGCCAGTCGGGTAATCTGCTGGCCGGACTGCTAGCTACAGTTAGTTAGCCTCCCGGTTAGCTAGCTTCTAGTTACCCCAAGTTAGCTCCGGCGGCACCTGTTTGACCCACCTGGATGAGCTGGTCGTCGAACCCTCCCCATGGCTCCGTGCTCCGGCTCCCGCCAGACATCCTTACGCGGCGGCGGCAGCAGCAGCAGCTCCGGGTTCCGGGGTTCGGACAGTCGCTGGTTCTGGTGTCTGTGGATGTCTGGCGGACTCTAAGCTGGACCGGAACCGATCACATCCACCGATGTTTGTGTTTGTGACGTCACAGAGCCTTCGTGGACAATGGAGATATCGCGAGGTTTCCATTCATGGTGGGAATTCCGGCGCCGTTCTGAGATCCGAATCAAGCGGCTGAGATTCATTTGCTCTACTGCTGTGGAGAGCCATTTCAGGCAAAATTAAATAAACAAATAAATGAGTAAAATAAATGAGTAAGTGGCATCTTTATTCCCATTTACCGTATATTTATTCATTTATACATTTATTTATTCCCAGAGTTATTTGTGCCTGTCCTTTTACATTTCCTTATTTTCCCAATTCTCATTCATCATTTTCTAATTTTCCATTTTCATTTATTCTTTTTCATTTATCCTTTTTCAGTTTTCCTTTTTTTAATTGATCTGTTTTTCATTCACCCACTTCAGATGTTATCAGCCCATGGAATAGCTTCCGAGCAGGCGCAGGAGGGACCGCCTGAAGCTATTTCATGGCTGATAACATCCGAATCATCATGCAGGTTCAGCCCAGTGACGAGTTTTCACGCTCATCACGCTGGTTTTATATTATTTTATTATTATTTCTATTATTATTTTTCTGGTTACACGATGCATCAAACCATACCAAATGCTTTGTCCACTCAGTCAGTTAGAGTTAATGCGTGTGGAGATCTGAAAAACTCGTTTCATAAAGCTTGAACAACCGAAACAGTTTGTGTGACTCTTATTACAAACTCAACAGAGACGAAATGGAAGAGCTACCTTAGTAAATATACTTTAGTATATTTCAAATATACGTACATTTGCGTAAGTAAATTTTAAGTATACTAAGTATTAAGTGTACCACATATAAATAAAGTATACTAAAAGTATGCTTGTACCAATTTTGACATAACTTTAAACACCCTTAAATCTAATTGTACCAAAATACACTTTTAAGAAATATATTAAATACTATAAGTGAACAAAATATGTATTTGCTCAAGTAATGAAACAATGTGCTTTTAAATATATTTTGTGTATATTTTAAAATATATGCTCAAAACAGATTTATTTTTTAATTCACGTGACGCTTACTTGAAAAGTAAACTATTAAATACAGTGAACCCTCGCTATAACGCGGTTCACCTTCCACGGTCTCGCTGCTTCGCTTTTTGTGTGTGTAGTTTTTTCCACAGTGGATTGTGTTCTGCTTCCTGATTGGCTAAACAGTCTCCGCTTCTTCTCTACTTCTGTGCCAATAACGTTACGGTATTTAAATATACGTAATACAGCTCAGCAAATTTGGGCATAGTTTCGCCCAGAAAAAAAAAAAAAACAGCGACAACAACTACCGAGAACTATGACCTTCTCTCGAATCCTGCGCCACAGGCTTCACAAGAAAAAGACACTGAAGAGCGGAGTCAGTCAGAGGCACAGTGAAATAAGCGAGTCACAATTTGTCCTACTGTACTTCGTATTGACGATTAAAATTGTTATTTTACTGTAGTTATTTATTTGTAAGAAAATGTTCTAATTGTGAAAATAAGTTTTGTTCTTTGGTTTCAATGTAAAGTATTTAATTATGCTGTATAATAATTGTAAAAAAATAAAATAAAATAAAGGTAACTACTTAACGGATTTCGCCTATCACGGGTTCTTTTCGGAACGCAACCCCCGCGAAAAACGAGGGTTCACTGTGTACTGAAATTTCAGTATGCTTTAAATTACATCTTAGTGTATACTGGAGGAACAGAAAGTCCAGAGCAGGGGTGTCCTGCATGTTTTAGTTCTCTCCCTGGTTTAGCACACCTGCATCAAATGATGGCTCGTTAGTTGGCCTAAGAAGAACATTGACTTGCTGAGGAGGTTGTTGCTAAAACATGCTCGATGTCGGCCCTCGACCGAGGACCGACTTTGGACACTCCTGGTCCAGAGTGAAGCTTACAGACGATGGTTCTGGTCAGGCTCTGGTTATCCTTTCCTTTCATACCAGCAGGGGGCAGCTTCACTCTGTCTCCCACTAACGAGAATTACCTTCCATTTATCGCGAGATTTGGCTGATGTTTGTCCGTGACGCAGTGACTTTGGGTCAGCTGCCGGGGTTCTGTAGAGACGCTCGGCGTTCACCGGCCGTTTTTTGGGCTGCAGTGACACCGAACCGGTTCGAATCATTTATGACCTCCAAATCCAGACTGCAGAGCAAAGCCACGCGGTGAGTGAAGCTCCAGAGCGGCTATATTTAGCCCGGGAGGGCAGCTGCTAGCCGCGCCACGGAACTGTGGGAGTTTCTGGTGTTTCATAAATGTTTTCTGACTGATTAGAGCTTTTCGGGCGAAACTTGAGCTCAGTGTTTATGTTCCTTGCGCGGCGGAGACACGTGGCCCGGCCTGAACAAGATCTGCTTTGAAAATATGCAGTTTTCCTTTTAACAGGTTGACTAATCAGGTTTTTCCCCTCCGGTTTGTCGCATTTTAATCATATTTAATAAAGTTTTATTGAATATTCGGCGCTGATTGTAGTGTCATCTTGCCGAATGTGAGCTGGTAGATGAGCTTCTCCAGGCTCCTAACAGCTGATCGCTGGAGTTAAAACAGCAGGTTAACATTAACATGAACATAGTATGCCGTCAGAGTGGTTGTTTATGACAGGCTAGCAGGTGTTAGCTTGGTGTGACAGAGGGCAGGAGGCAACATGGCGGTCAGTAGGGGGCATAGAGGGGGAACCAGTGGGTGTTCCGGCTTCTCACTGGCCTGCTTTCACCGCCTTCTTCCAGGGAACTGTCCCGAGCCTACAGCTCACTGGCTGATGATGCCTCCCGCCGCTGCGCATTGGGTGTTCCTCGGCCGCAGTGCCCCCCTGTTGGTTTGCTTACCTGTTTTCTGTTTGGCTGTTCCCAGCTGGTTCCGCCCTCCCTCTCAGTGTTTGTGGCGCCTACGTGCTGTTGTACAGACAGTAATGGCGTTCCTTTGAGCTCTCGGTGTGTGAGAGCGTTTAGCGCAGGATATCGCGATAACAGAAGCGTTCCGTGCGAAGCGGAGCTGTTTTTGTCTTAGAAGGAAAATCAGGTAAGAGTTTAATTCTAGTTGTTTCCAGAACATTTCTGCTCATATTAAAGATCTCCGGTGAAAGCAGAGCGACCCGGTTCCGGTCGGAGGAAGAATTGAGGCCGAACGGGATGGATTTAGAACAGTTTGGCCGAACGGTTGTGCTGCTTCCTTCCGTTTTCAATTCCGAACTTCAGATTGTTACTTTGAAGAACAGTTAAGAACCAGAACCAGGATGAGTTCGAACATGTTAAGTTCGGTCACGTCTGGTAGTTTCTGGTGGATCTAGAGACCAGCTGCTTGTGTTCCAAATGGTTCTGTGTGGTTCTGGAGGCCAGTGAGGGCTGAAGGTGTTTTGGACCCAGAGGAACCAGATGACACCATCAGGTTATCGGCCATCTTGTTGTTTTTATGTTCAGGCTGCTGCTGACCTTTGACCCGCTGCTGACGGGCTGATCTTCTCCAAAGCAAAAGAAGTTCCTGTTCTGTTCTGAAGCTGCCTGGCTTCACTTCCTCAGGTGTGTGTGTGTGTGTGTGTGTGAGCGAGCTGCTGACGTTGGTGTTCTCTCGCTCTGGTATCTGGACGTTTCCTCCAGAACCAGGAGTTTTGCCGATTCAGCTCTGCTTCCTGCTGACACATCTCTGATTCTTGGTTCCAGGTTGAGTTTCCTCAGAGAGTTCAGAGGTCATGTGAGATGGCAGCTGCAGCAGCATTGATTATTGATCAGTGATCGGTTCTGGATCTGTTTTTTCTGATTCCATCAGTCAGCAGAACCTCTGTGACCTCCATCAGTGTCCTGCCTCTAATTGGCTGAAACCAAACCACCTACCCCATTTAAACCCTGTTCTCCATAGCAACAGACCAGCTTTGGGGTCAGAGGTCAGCCAGCTGCAGAGTGTTTATCAGAAACAGCCTCCAGCTGATCCAGGCTGGCTGCTGATAGGCCCCGCCCACTCTGGTACCACAGGGCCCAGCCCAGACGTGGTTCAGTGGGATGACTGGTGTAATCCCCTTTGGGTTGTGGTTCTGACCTGTTGTGATCCACAGCATAATGGAGCCCATGCTCACAAACAGCTGAGTCAGAGGGGGGGCTTTGTTCCAGAACCGGGCCACAACACTGACCTGCTTCCTCCCACAACCACAGCATGACCCGAACCGGCCAGGTTGGGAGAGCAGATCAGAACCGGGCCAGCTCAGAGAGATGTTCTATTCAGGTCCGGTTCTGGTTCTGTTCTAGTCCGGATTGGTCCTCTTGTATGGCCCCAGATGTCTTAATCAACATTACATAATTTCATAACAATAAAACACAGAAAACATAAATGTTATAAAACTTAAACATGAACCTGAAACATCATGGCTGACTGGTAACCATAACAACAGACTGGCCTTCCAATCAGGAACAGTGACTATTATGGTAAATACACCTTTTACTAGTCTGTTCTTTACTCTGCAATGACTTCTTACTGAGCCAGTCCACCAGGGGCAATCACCTGTCAAAACTCATTTTTCCAAGAAAATTAAAGAAAGTGAACTAAGTGAGACAGCTCAGATTGTATAAAAATGTAAATAATTTACCAAAGAGAAACTGAAAATTCCACCAAAGGCTACCGGTGTTCTATCAGATAGCCCTACGCTGTCAGGATAGCATACATGCAGTTAGTACGCATGCCCGCGCATGCGCATTAAGAAGTCCGACGTCAGTGGAGTTGTCAGTTCAGCATACGCAGCAAGTTATGACGAAAATAAGTCATTAAATTGTCTATAATATCACATAATATGATAACTAGATAGATATAGATGCGTTGTCATGGTTTCAAAGTGTATTTAAAGCAGGTCTGGCTGCAGCTGCAGCCAATTACAACACACCGTGTAAAACTCATTAACCGCTAAGTCAGGATGTTATACAGCTGTTCATAACAAAGTGTATGATGATCTACGTCATGATTCTATGTTGATGATTAAATAAAATTATGGTAATGACAGTTATACATGTCTGAGCTAAGGTATGACTATCTGACAAGGTATGCTGATCTGACAGAACAGCGGAATAGGGGCGTTTCGCGGCGCCCCGCATAGACAGACCGGGTATCTGGAGTCCGACTCCCGTCCTCTGTTCGCTGGGCCCAGGCCTCCCTCCCCTCTCTGCCCCCTTCCTGTCGGATTGCTGTCAAATAAAGGCAACTAGTGCCAAAAACATTTTACTAAAAGTTTACCGGAGTAATGTGGGGCAACGCGGCATGATGTCGAGCTTTTTATCCCTCCAGCTGATCAGCGTCGCTCTGCGTGTTGAAGCTTCCAACCTGGCAGCTTTACGCTCTTCTAAAATACGTCTAACGTCTGGAAACAAAGTCCAAGCTTCACTCTGAGGGTCTGATAGAGGCGATCTCTGCCGCCGTCTGCATGTGGGTTCAGAGAGCCGCTGCTGATCGGCGGAGCATCGGGAGGAGGAGCATCGGGAAGCGGCGCTGGGTTCAGCTGTAACCAAACGGGATCCGGTGTTATGATTGGTCTGGTTGGTGATGTTCCACTGTGGTCAGTGGGATCATTTAACTCCTAAATGTGCAGCTATCCAGAGATCAGCAGCATCAGCCGGTGTTTGAAAGAAAGTCAGACCCGACTTTGTGCCACTTTTCTCTGCCGCTCAGGAAGAACGATCCGTTTCTTATTCTTTTAATTCTGCATAATAGACTTACTGAAAGCAGGTTTTTATGATATTTGCCGTGAAAATAGCTGATAAAGCCTCCAAGTTACTGTGAAGCGTTTTGAGCTTACGTCACTATGACGTCACAGCTACTAGTCGACTTTGACTCGACTTTTATCGTGTTGTAGTCGACTTAAAAAATATGAAGATGTTCGACCCCTACCTTTTACTGTAATAAAGGTAGATTTATCCAGCATGTTGCACATAAAGAGATTTTCTGTAAAACCTCCAGACCTGACAGGAACCTGCAGCTCCCTGTTTACATAAAGTTCACCATGTTTAATACTAATGTAACACAGCCAGTCATATTTAACAGAGCTGCGTCATGACTGTCCTCTGCTGCTGTTCAGGATGTCTCCAGCGGGGGCAGCAGTGAGCAGCATGAAGCTGTGCCAGGAGGCCCAGGACCAGCTGGAGGACGCCATCGGGTCGGTTCTGAAGGCCGAGCAGCAGCTGAGGGACAACGCCAGAGAGGTCAGTGTCCACCCGACCTGGTTCTGAACCCAGCAGAACCTTTCAGAACCACTCACTGCTGCAGGGTCCTGATAAAGGGTCTGATCATGACTTTCATCTCAATATCATAAGAAAACTTTGAGCTCCCCCGCCCAGTTCTGGTCCAATCAGCTGCCAGAACCGGAACAGAACCACGCAGCTGGCTGGCGGCTGAAGAAGGGAACACAGTTGTTTCTGGTTCTGGTTCTGGACCGGGTCAGCTTCTGCTTCTGGTTCTGTTCTCCAGCCACACTTAGTCTACTTCATCCTCCTCATCTCCCTCAGTGCTGACTCAGTCTGGTCAGGTTTGTGGTTCGACCAGAACCAGAACCTCCATGATCCTCTGGCTGAGTCAACAGCTAATTGTAGAGAGAGGGCGGGGTTGGGGCGGGGTCAGCCTGACTATAAGCGTCTCCTCGCAGAAGCTCAGCTCCAGCTGTTGGACCCATCTGACCCGTCAGAGGTTCTGCTGGCTGGTTCTGGGTTCTAATTGGAGGAGCCGGGTTCTGTTCTGTTGACCGACCCGGTTCTTTATGCCCTCAGTTCTGTCCTGGCGCCCTGCTGCTGCTGTTTCCACGGTAAAGCCTTTGCTAGCGCCTGGCAGAGCAGTCGTCCCGGTTACAGTGAGGGCAGCCAATCGGCAGCCGGAGCTTCACCTGCGTCTGCTTCACCTGCTCTCCCTCCAGGTGCGGTCGGAGCTGCAGAGCTGCATGAGCCGCCAGCAGGAGGCGCTGCGCTGCAGGGAGGTCTGGCTGCTGGGACAGATAGAGTTGCTGGAGAACCTCAAGACAGAGACGCTGCAGCACCAGCTGCACCAGCTGCACCGGGTAACACACACACACACACACTCACACACTGGACCTGGTTCTGGTTTTGACCCTGTGGTTCTGGTCCTGCAGCTCAGAGGTCAGTTTGAGGTCATTGCCCATCAGCTGCAGAACAACAACAACAACGACCTGAGCAACCAGCTGACCAGCTGCATGGAGAAGTAGGAACACACACAGACAGACGCACACACAGCCGGCTGGTCCTCCTCTGTCCTCTGAACGGAGGTGCGTTTGTTTTCTCCTCCTGGGTGTGCAGGTTGGCCTCTCTGAGCCTGGCCCCTGAGGAAACCCCTGAGATGCGTTTCCATGCCGACTCCCGCTCCCTGAGGCAGGCCATCACCTCGTTCGGCAGCATCGCCGCCCAGGTAACACACCGGTCTGTCATGTGATCTGTGGAGAAGTTCTGGTTCTGATCCGGCTTGTTCTGGCGTGCAGGCGGAGGAAGGCGTGGCCTCCTGCAGCCCCGCCCCTCAGAGAGCCCAGGTACAGAGCTGTTCACTTGGAGCCAGACAGCATGTGAGTTTGGGTAAAAACTGACTGGTTCTGGTCCTGGTTCTGTTCTGACTGGTTCTGGTTCTGTGTGCAGCAGCTGGAGGCGGCGGCTCTGGGCGATTGGCTGCTGGGGAAACGTCCAGCTAGCAGCAGCTCTCTAATTGGTTACCAGGCCAGTAAAAACCCTCAGGATTGGCTGCTGAAGCAGAAGGAGACCAAGGTGAGCAGAACACCATCAGAGCCAGAACCTGTTGGTTCTGGTGGACCACCAATCAGCCGACTCCTGGTCTATAAAAACCTGTAGTTTGGGTTCTGTTTGATCTGTTGGTTCTGGTGGCCAGAGCCTGACCTGATGTGGTTCTTGTTTGGCAGACTTCCTGTCCCGTCATAGCCTCCATGGACTTCCTGGAGGCCTGGGGCCAGCTGATGGACCTGGAGGCGTGGCTCCTGAAGGACCAGAACCAGAACCAGGTGGGCAGGGAGCGAGCCAGCAGCAGCTGCAGCTCCTCCTTCTCCATTGAGAAGATCGATGAGTCAGAGCTGAGCGAGGAGGAGCTGAGCGACTGGCTGGTGACGCCGCCCACTGTTGCCATGGCAATGAGTGACGGCGAGCGCTGGCGGCGCGTGCTGAGGCCCTTCCAGGAGGACTGGGCCTCCAGCGACTGGCTGGCCGGCCGCGGCATCACCGACTGCTCCTCCTGCCGCCAGACCGGCCGCACTATGGAGATCGAGAACCTGGGCCAGCTGCGGTGCCTGAAGACTCCGCCCAGCCCAGCCCCCGGCCCCGCCCCCAACCTGGAGCTGTGGCTGCAGCAGGTGGCGCCACTGAGGCAGACCTGCAGGGCCAACGAGACGTGCTCCTCCTATGGCGACTGCGTCTGCGAGGAGAACTGTGGGAAGGAGGCGCTGAGCCGCTGGCTGCTGCAGCAGGAGGGCCGGGACAAGAACGGCGTACCTGTGGACAAAAACGCCCCGCCCTGCGCCACATCTGCTGTCAAGAACGCCCCGCCCACCGGCTTCCACAGGCAGCAGGAGCAGAAGGTATGAGCCAATCAGGTGACAGCTGCTGCTGTCGGCCAAGGATGGAGGCGCTAACGCTTCTCTGCTGCAGGTTCAGGCCATCCTGGAGGCCTGGCTCCACCCAGGAGCAGCCAAGGAGAACCTGAGGACGAGCCACGCCTCCCAGAACCAGACCTGCTCCCCGTTCCAGCGCCCCCTACAGGCCGACCTGTGGGTGCTGCCAGAATCAGCCTCCAGAGGAGCAGGAGGCGTGGCCAAAGAGGAGGAGGAGGAGGATAAGTGGCTGCTGAAGAAGAGGAGCCAGGTTCAGGTAGGTTAGACTGGCTCAGACTGGTTTAAACTGCTTTAGACTGGTTTGAAACCAGTACCATCCAGCCTGGTTAATTGTACTTCCTGTTTCCTGTCCAGGAGCGCCTGGGTCTTCCTGCCGTCTGTGAGCTTTTCTCCTGCATGAAGATGGGCGGAGACAAAGAAAAATGGCTGCACAGCGCTGCTATTCAGGTGAGTTACCTGCTGCTGATCGGACCGCCTGATTGGCTCGCCTAAAACAGCCTCTTCCTGTTTGCCTCCAGATGTGACCACATGGTAATGAAGAGGATCTTTCTTCTTCTTTCTCTTCTGGAAGTCACTTTATCGCTGATGATCGCGCACAGCGCCATCGATCACATGACCGCCTTCTTCCTGTGACATCACCACCCTGAAGCGCCACCGCCCTCGTCCAATCAGCAGACTGGACCGGAGCTGAAACTTGCCACTTTACTTGATATTGATTAGTGATGTCATCAGTCAGTGTAGCCAATCGCTGAATGTTTGAGCTTGTAGCCAATGGGAGCGTCCGTCTCTACAGGACGGGGGGAGGGGGGTGGGCTTTACTTTTAGGTTTAATTTGAATCTTTTATCGTTTTCTCTGCTGACCTCAACAGCTGCTAGGAGGAACTCAGTTTCCCAGCATGCTCAGTGAGTCACGTCAGCACTGATTGGTGCTTTGTCCTGATTGGGGGCGGGGCTTGATGTCATTTATTTTCTGCAGTAATAAAAAATGCTGACATCACTGTGTGTGTGACATAATTATAAAAGACAACCAGCCAATTAACATCCTGCATGTGAACATGTAGAAACAATCTGATTGGATGAGAGAAAGGCCATAAGGCCTCTGATTAGTTGATTCCACTTACTGGTGCTGTGGGTCAGACGGAACCAACTGGGTTTCCTTCCATATAAAACCAGCCAGCACATCAACTGGACCTTTTTCTGGCTGGTTCTGTTTCAGAGTTCTGGACATGAATTGGACCTGTAATGTATCCATGTGATTCTGCTGCTGTTACCCGGTTCTGGATGACCAGAATGAAACCAGAACTCTTGAAGATCCTCAGGAGCACCAACCATGATGAGCTCTGGAAGTTCTGGAGACTCGGTTCAGGTTCTGGCCCAGCTCCACCCTGCTACTGATAAACTTCCTGTTTA
>NW_006800625.1:136056-138569 GCF_000485575.1 Poecilia formosa | reverse complement strand
AACACATTAAAAACACTGCATACCTGCATCGCATTAACCAGCACTCTAAAGTCAAACTTGAAGGAGCTGGTGCAGCCCTCCCAAATAAAAATCAATATAAAAAACGAAAACATACAATTCAACCTGATTAAAAGACAAATGTAGAAAGCCTAGCTGAGGTGTCGAACAACCACACACCCAGGTAACGGCGCCACCGGAACGTGACTAGTAGTATAAAAACACCACATCAGCACAGACTTATTTGAGAGGATCAATGTAAAACAGTTTTCCTGCAAACAGTGGAACGCGTGGGCCCAACCAGGGCCGGCCCAAAGTATAAGCAAACTAAGCAGCTGCAAGGGCCCCCCTCAGTGGAACAGATTTTTTTTTTAGTAATACTTTCTGTCATTATATCAAAAACACACCATTTCACTGATAACGTTTTTGCAATAATATATATTTGACAATGTATGTAGAAATCATTATTTTATTGATAGAAAGAAAAAACTAAATTGCTCTTGGGCCCCCTGGTGGCCGCGGTAGGTACCGCACGCTCCGCCGGTACCATGAGCTGCAATGAGCATCCAAACGTCCAAAGCTCCGGTCAGAAGCTAAGTTAGTAAAACAATGTCTCAGAAAAGGACTTATCCTTCAGGAAGGGAGAGGAGAAGGAGGAAGAGCAGAAAAAAGCCCAGATAAAGGTTTGTTTTAATGAGCCTTGGTGATGTAAAGATTAGCAAAGCTGCTAGTAGAAATTAGCCTGATAGCGACCTGGACCGGTCCAGTTCAACAGCCAGACATTTATGCTAGGCTCTCTGTGTGAAACCGAGTTTAAACTTTAAATGAGGTGATTCTCAGCTCTTTATATTTCTGAGGTAGTTTTGGCTTCAAAGCGCCGAGTTTGATCACAGCCGCTGTAGTTTCTGAACGTTCAATAAACGACAAACTTGGACTAATGACCTCGTTAGTTTACAAGTATACGTCATTTACAACAAATGTCAAACACGGTAAATATGTTTCATTAAGCATTTAACAAATGGCTTCTACCACGATAATACTGCGAAATTTAATTAATTGTCTAATATTTAAAACTAGTTTGCTGCTCTCTGGCATCTCACTTTGAGCTCAGAGTCTGATAGGCTTTTCCTTTATCAAACTTTTTTTTGCCTCTTATTTAATGGAAATATTGATGTTGATGAGATTTTCTCTAAAATTAAAACCTTTTTCAACCTTAAAGCTCCACTGTTGAAAATGAGGCTCTAACATTCACAAATGAAATAAAATCCAGTCCAACATCTGGTTTGAGGTGATTCCTCTGGATCCTGTTGGAGGAAAAACATCCCAACTTCAGAAGATGAACTTTAACCTCACAGAGCTCTGTGGTTCCTCCTGTCAGGNCCCTGCTACTGATAAACTTCCTGTTTAGCGGCCAGTCTGGCCACGCCCACCAGCTGGACGCTGCTGATAAATATGTGATGTCACTGTGACATCAGCAGAGGATCACTGGGGTCTCCTACCCACAGCAGCAGGGCTTTCCGTCTGACTCGGAGTCAGCAGGCGGCTCACCTGCTGCTCCTCTCAGCTGGGGAAAAGCCTTTCCAAGCAGCTGCTGGGATGTTCTGGACTTTTATTGTGGAATTCCCCCGTCCTGCAGCTGCTTCCTGTTTGGGGAAGGTGGTTCATTTCTCAGCGGGACAGACGGCTCCCCCTGCTGACCGCTGAGAGCCACTGCAGCGGCCTGACCCAGACGTGGTTACCATGGTGACACCACAGGTCCAGTACAACAGGGCCGTTTCTCAATACTAAAGTACACCAGGACGTTCTTGTGTTCTTGGTGTTATGACTAAGTAATAAACAACAACCAGAATAAAGTTAATTAATATTTATTGTTGCACCAATAAGAGGGTTTTCCGTTAACTTTATCCTTTCGTTGTCAATCCCATAATGTTCAACCACTTCAGGCGGACAAACCCGCATAAACCTCTACAATGTTCACTGCAAAATGATCACGTACAATCCAAACTCAAGATCACACCAAACAGGATCGGGTCTCAGATATTTAAAATTAACAGCGACATGGAATTTGTGTTTTTCCGGGAAGTGACCCAAAGACAAACACAAAATAAATGGAAAGTTGTTAGCCAGCCCTCACAAGTACTGAGGGGAGACAAACCTTTCAAAACTGGGTGGACTAACGAAAAAGAAAACCAAACTCTAAAAGGACAGCAGGAAGCAGTGATATAACTATAAAAACTGAAATATAAAAACTACTAAATGCTTATTAAATAACTTTAATCAAATCAATCTAAAACACATTAAAAACACTGCATACCTGCATCGCATTAACCAGCACTCTAAAGTCAAACTTGAAGGAGCTGGTGCAGCCCTCCCAAATAAAAATCAATATAAAAAACGAAAACATACAATTCAACCTGATTAAAAGACAAATGTAGAAAGCCTAGCTGAGGTGTCGAACAACCACACACCCAGGTAACGGCGCCACCGGAACGTGACTAGTAGTATAAAAACACCAC
>NW_006800625.1:133541-135104 GCF_000485575.1 Poecilia formosa | reverse complement strand
CACACACACACACACACACAAACTCACACACTGTTTTGTTATAGGACCCCCAAGAAAGTAAAACTAATTTCACCCCTGCTATTCAAAGCAACCGTTGTTGGGCCTTCCCTCCTCGGAAAAGCCCAGCCCATCCCAAAGTACTGCTCAACCCACTGAACACAGACTGACCAGAACCAGAACCAGGCTGAAACCACAGCCCACAGTTTTAAAAACATTTCTTCATAGCAAAATGTTTGTTTTAATAAGCATCTGAATGAGTGATTTGACTTTATTGATTTGACTCAAACAAGTTCAGAGAAAACTCAGCAGATATAAGACCGGCAGTAGAAAAGAAGAAATAAAACCTTAAAATGAGCTGAAATATGAGGAACTGAAAAGCAGAAATGAAACATCAGCAGCAGGAGAAACTGAGACTTTAAACATCAGCATTAGAAATGGTTCTAAAACGGTTTAAAACATTGAGATGCAGGAAAAACGGATATTTACATCAAATCATAAAAATAGTTAAGCTTGTGACGTCACAGCGTAAAGCTTCGCGATATCTCGCGAGTTTTGAACGCAAACTTTAAGCTGTAACTCCTCCTGCCAATCAGAGGGAGGCTGCGCAGCGGCTTGACCAATGAGAGTCAGTTCTCTGCGGTGCGCCGCCTCTGCGCCGCAGCGTCTCATTGACTTTAGCTGGAGGCGTGCCGCCCCTTCGCCGCGGCAGCGTCGGCTCCGCCACAATGCGGCCGCTCCTCGGCTGAGATGTGACAGAGGTGCAGCAGGAACCACCGACTCCGAACAGAACCCGGAACCGAACCAGCAGGACAAAACCGGTCCGGCTCGAATCGTAAGTGGGAATTGGGTCCGGAAGCGGCGCGGCGGTTTGGCGCCAAGGAGCGCGGTAGGAAATGTGCGGGAGGAGCCGCGGTGCGGCAGGTCGCCGGGGTTCGGAACCGAGAACCAGCCGGAATCTAAGCGAGGCGAGGCTCCCCGCAGCTCCATCCGGCCGGAAGCTCCTTGAAGCTCGGTCTGGTACCGGCAGAGGTTCTGGCACCGCGCGGCGCGCTGACGTTGCTGCGGAAAACCCGCCACAGGCCCAAATATTTACCGCGCTGCTTCTCTTCCTCCTCCTCTTCCTCTCTGCCCTCTAGGCTCCCATCCTGCCGTTTCTTCATCATGTCCATCCAGCCGCCTCTTCTTCCTCAGAGATGAACCTGCTGGTGTCCAGGTGAGGCCAGGAGACAGGAAGTGATGTCACACAGCAGGTGAAGTTGTGGCTTCACTCCATCCATTGGCCCATTCCAAAAGGACCGACCAATCACAACTGCAGTACCAGCAGCGAATCTGGTTTAACTCAGGATTAACTCAGGATTAACTCAGGATTAACTCAGGATTATCTCAGGATTAACTCAGGATTATCTCAGGTTTAACTCAGGATTATCTCAGGATTAACTCATGTTTATCTCAGGTTTAACTCAGGTTTAACTCAGGATTATCTCAGGATTAACTCAGGATTATCTCAGGTTTAACTCAGGATTATCTCAGGATTATCTCATGTTTATCTCAGGTTTAACTCAG